>NC_052118.1:4858269-4874178 GCF_012273895.1 Zerene cesonia | reverse complement strand
CGAAGATAAATACTAGCGAAGATTTTCCTTTTGTGAATCGGCTTTTATGAGAAGCTATGCAGTTATGCAATTATACTATTCCTTTTTAAAGTGCGCGCTTACCGAGATGATATTACGCTGAACAAAGTCAGACAAAGGGAAAAGATTTAAAACTGTCGCCAACTTTTGTATCGCCTGCTTTTGTTTTATTAATGTGAGCATGGCGTCAACAGCTTGTATGATTTCATAGGCTCTAATAGTGTTGAGGCGTTTTCCATAATTTATTCTATTCAATTAATTTAATTATCATAATTGTATAATACATTTTTTAATTATTGGCGGACATATTGAAATAAATCTGAAATCGATATGTTGAAAAACGAGAAATTTGAACGAAGTTCCTTCAGAGCCGAGTACGAATCTATGAATAACCTCACAAATTTAATTATAAGCTGTTTGTTTTTACATTCACAAGTATTTGCAGTATATCTACGTCTTGTTGAGTAATTCTCTTAAAATTAAGGCATACTGACGCATCAATGGTCATTCATGGAATATATCAATAGTATTTTACATTGTTTCTTTTAGATCTATTTATTTTGTTTTTGTGTATAAACTACTTTATAAATATTATGCGCAACACTGATCATGATGAAGTAAATGGATTTATTAGCATGTCTATGTACCATGACAACAATCAGTAATGAGACCAAACAATAAAATGCGTAAACGTTCTATTCAATGAGGTACATAAAGAGGTTACAAATGCACTCGAATGTGTAAATTGAAACCTAAATCAAAGTCATTCGCAAATCGCAATGAAAAGCGTATTCACGCTATAGTGGTGAGGAAATTGCGTTTTATTTTATTTCAAGTGCGGATTTTCTCTTAGAAAGGTTCCAGGTTCGTCGGTCAGATAAAGTGCGCTCAAATATAAAGTTTCAATTTCCCGCCGTTCGGGCGACGTGCGGTGCCTTCCCAAATGAACGCTCGCTTTGATCTGACCCTCTCTCATATTCTTTTACATCTCATCGATGCTTCATTAATTATTCAAATTTCCATTGATATGTGACCTTTTTACAGTCATATAATATACTTTACAATAATATATATGTATATCACACAAACGCATAATTTATATAAATATATAAAATGTAAAGTATTACATGCCGCCTACGTACATATATACACAGGCGTAGCATACTACTCGTACAAATACGTATTAGAGTTTGTAGTAATATTTAAAAGGACAGGTTAAGGAGGGTTATGGGACTCACAATCCCGTAGGCCTCGTATAGGGTCGCTATCACAAAGTAACAAATACTATGGAAAATTTGCCACCACTTTAACGTATTTGCAGTGGATTTTAGTGAGTTCAGTAGAAGCAAAAATTGTGATGGCAACTTAAGTTGTTCGGTAAAGAGATGAAATTTCCGCTTATATTTAAGTTAAATCCATTATCTTAATATTTCGACAATCGTTACATTCCTCAAACTCAAGCTCAGACAAACATTCATTTATACAATAAGACATCTTATATGTAATCGTCGTAAAACAGTTATATCATCTATCTTATAAATCTTATTTTATCTTATAAACATCAGGTACTTATACAACTCCAGAACTGTTAACCTAAAACGTCATTCTGTGTGTTAACTTGATGAAGGTGTATCAATGATATGTATTTAATTGTTATTTTTATTGCATCGTATTAATTATATCATCTGATCATTTCTGTATATATATAAGAAGATATTGATAATGTATTCGTGCGAGAAATTATGAACTCGAACTATTACAATGAATTTGTATAAAATGAATCATTCTTAAATATGTTAACCTGAAAATTCAATCTCCGAACAATAGGATCATATTAGCATACAAAAGGTTTCACATATTTTACGCAAATCCGTTATATTTTGAGTTATCTTCGCACAAAAAGGCAATACTCTGCCCCTGACCTGGGAAACAAATTTAACGCGAGCTTGAATTCTGAGGAAGCATTCGATTGTATGAAGTATTAAATTTTAATTGAGCGTGGGTCGACTATATTAAATTTGCAGTAAATTCAAAATTGATAAGTTCCAAAATTGTAAAATAATTGATGTCAATTACTTAAAATCATGATAAATTATTATCAGTGTCGTAAAAGTCTTTAAATAAAATAGTTTGGACGGTATATGTGGATTCAGTCTGTTAGTTCGGTGATGCAGCTGCGCCGCATCTCATTCGCGGCTGATTGTCAATATTACGAGCATCGCAAACCCATTGTGAATCCGCATACAAGTACATCTTGTATTTCGGATTTTCCGAATAAATTCCATCATTCGGCAACGTTGTGTTTATAAGCGTGCGTTTCGTCGGTCGATAATATTTTGACATGAATAGCATAATCCGAACGACCGCAGCTTATCATGTTTCAATATTCAATATGTAGGCAAGTACTGTTCATATGTAGTGGATTTATTTGTGTGCAGATGTCACATGTCGTCGAACTTTTTACACATGTCGGTTTCCTCACTATGTTTTCCTTCACCGTTTTAAACAGTGGTGATGTTATCCACATGTGCAGATAAATTGAAAAATCAATTTATTTCCTGCACGCTCGCCCGGTCTCGAACCCCAACTTATCGATTTTGTAGTCCGAGGTTCTCACCACTGAGTTACCACTGCTTAAGAAAAAAAAATTTCTATATTCAAAGTTCTATCTATCAGTCGAGTTTTTACTATCTTAACATTTACGTTCGAGTTTTAGGTATAGCTTAGATGCAGAAGGTATCCCTGAGATTGGAATATTTAGGAACTATTTAATTTAGGATACGAAGGAGAACATTTTGTTTATTTATTTTATTTTTACGCCGTAAGCGAGCAACTGAGTTGATGGTACGCCTGATCGTAAGCGATCACCACCGCCCATGAACATTCGATTTTAAGGGGTAATCAATAAGGAAAAGATTGATGATTGGAAAAAAGAAATGGACTGGGAAGGGTGAGGAAAAGGAAAAGGCTTCCGGGTCTCCCACTTACGGTACTAAAAACAGAGACATGCTTCTATTTCACAACGGTTTCCTGTCGGCGTGTGGTAATTCCACGGTGCGAAGTGGCCCAATTTGTGCCTAAGAGTGCTCGATTCCCAAATTTTAAACATTTAAATATTTAATACTAAATACATATTATTTCAAATGAAATTAATTAGTTAAGTACAAATTCTAACAATGTTGGAACATTCCAATTATTCTGTAAATATAGATTTAACATGTAATTTGATACCAATACGAATATATATCTACGAATATCGAATACACATAATATCTACCCCATTGTTAAAGTAGACAATAAGACAAAATTGCGTGTTCGTCGTTCTTAACAACGATAATAATATAAATCAGAGCACAATAGCTGACATAAATAGCACGAAGAATATATTGTGGGAAGTATGACAAAATGCTTATACTAATCAAGTAATTAATTTATTTTATTAGGTCTACAGCACGAATCAAAGATGTTGTATGCAAACATAAGGAATATAACAGATTTGTGATTTTCATGCACTCATGCATATATTAGATGTCGCATTGTTAAGTCATATCGTTTTGACAAATTAAAACTAATGTTAAAGTTTTATTGGTTTTGTTTATAAACTAAGATACAAGTCGGTCTATATTATGGAGTGAACGTTTCATGTTCGCTGAAGATAACCTAAATCTGAAGCTCGGAGTTGTGTCTAGCGATAGTTTAATATTAGTTTCTATCATAGTTGTTCATGTGCATATACAAAACGTACGTAAGTCTATTTAAATGCATAAGCTGACTAGTATTGTTTTAGACATTTGAATATATTTAGATATCGGAATACATGCACGACTTTCGAGCGCGTGCCACTTACTATCCAATAATACTCCAGTGCGAGTTATCTGAAAATAAATATAATAGCCACAGTAATTAATGTTGGATAGATTTTTACTGCGACATACCTGATTAAAATTGAATATGTATAGGATTTGATTGAAATGACAGTGAAATTATCGGAAATTTTAATTTTTACCTGTATGCATTAATATTCAGTATCTGTATGGCTACAATTGGCGCCAAACAACGAATGACCGGGCTCAGTGGCGTGCTTCAGGACTTAAGAGCATATGTCAGCAGTGAACAATGAAAGACTGATATGATGTTCTGAAAGCTTATCTTAAAAATGTTATTAAATAAGGTTTTTGTAATTTATTGTCTCTTGTATTTTTTACTTATCTATGTCCGTTTTCGATGTCAATTAACGATATTTGATGTACGATATCTAACAAAAATGAAATTAATGTTTCTGAAATGTTGTTTCAGTTCAAAACTAAAAACTCGTTTTATCTTTTGCCCGCGGCTTCGTTCGCATTATTTTCGGAGTAGTTTAATATATTATGTTATTATACACCTTCCTCTCTCGAATCATTATATCTATTTAAAAAAAAAAAAAAAAAACACCTCATCAAAATCCGTTGCGTAGTTTTAAAGATTTAAGCATACATAGGGACATAGGGACAAAGGAAGCGCCTTTGTTTTACACTATGTAGTGATCGTATAATGTAAGACTTAAAAAAATAAAATATTTAGAAGATTTCAGCGGATGTATGAAAATAATTAATAAAAGATTATCATGTTTTTAATATACTACGAGGAATTTCAAATTACACTGATAAGTACATATTACTATTTCCTACTCAATTTAGGTCAATTTTACCGTATTTTTTCAAAATCTTAATATATTATAAAACTCTATACTTCTACTTTACTCTGATATTACTTTCTGTTGTTGCGTTCCTCTTTATATTATGACTTCATCTTGAAGTCAAGAACGTCATGTCCGCAGGCGCGTTATTAGAATGTTAGAAATAATTATACTTTGAATTAATATGTTTTTGATGTAATTCCGTTTCTTAGAGTACATTTCTTATAGTTTTAAGACATTTGGATAATTATAAATGTACTAAATAGTATTCGATAAAAAATGGTTAGCAAAATATTGCTTAAAAACAATGGTTCGTTTAAATATAAACAAAAACGGGGCTTAATATATTGGGAGTCGAACAGAAACAGTGCTAGTAAAAACTCCCATTAAATTGCTTCACGTTGTTTGTGTCGATTCGGGCGCGACTCGAAATATTGCGATTCAGCTTTAACGGACTTTTCATCATGGAACTTGATTAGTCCTTTATGCTGTTTTGCGGTTTGTGATACGTATTTTTATTTTGAATCCTGAGTATAATGTACCTACTTTAATGTATGGCAAATACATTTATGTTTTAAATGAAATGAATAAAGGACTTTCGTACTTAATGATAAAACTGTAATATTGTCAAACCACTTAAAGTGGCCATTTCTTAAGATAAAAATAATATATTGAAGTATGTATGCAATCATCAAAAATACCATACAATCACCATAAAATAGCACACGTGATAAAACAGCATTTAAAATCTAAATAACTCAAGCATTAGATAGTATATAGTAGGATCTGTAAACCATAATAACGTAGTTGACTTTAGTTCGAAATAGTGGAAAAGTTTTAATTGCGCCTTTATATTGTATCCAGTTGTATGTTTATGAGATTTCAAATTCCTTACGTTAATACAAACATTATTTGGAGGCATTAATACAGTGAAAATAACTTTGACATGAAATAGGTTTGGCATTGAGTTTCTAACTTAATTCATTATATTGCGTCGTGTTTGAGTTCCTTAAACAGACGACCTTATTTCACAAACAAGTGTAGTGTCAAAGTTCCCCGCTCTTCCCTTTTCGATTGAAGCCGATACCGCTGCTTTTGCCGCCACTTTGCATGCTAAAACATCGAATAAAGCATACACGAACGATATTTAATTATCTCTATAATAAAGTGCAAAACAATTTTAAGCAGCAAAGCAAACCGCTTAAACTTTTAATTAATTTAGTTAACCATATATCTAAAGGAAAAAGTTAATTTTTGACCCTTGTTTTTCTTACCTTCCTCAGGCACTTTAGACGTTATTTAATTCAATTCGTATATCATTACAAAAGAACACAAATTATTATGAAAGAAAGATCTCTCTCGAGCCGCCAGTTCGAGAAGTGAAAACAGAACAAATCTTCAAGTTAAATTACCTCTTAAACCAAAGAATGTACAATGTAAGACGCAGAATTTCAGCATTCCATTTCGTTCAAGGTTAGAGTAATGTATTCCTGAATCCCAAGCTTTGCTTGTATGTTCCTAGCAGTAAAGTTTTCGATATTAGAAATATGTGTTCTCGTGGATATTAGAGGAAAAGCTTTATTGGTTTAATAAAACATTGCTACAAATGGGCATATTAAACGATAGTTGAAATAAATGGAAATGATAATAGGATATAATGCAACTAATGTAAATAAATGTCTATTAAATTAGAATAGTATTTCATTTTATTTAAAGCAAGCGTGAGTGTTGAAATACATTTATGTAAATGTTAGGACAACGATAAGAGTGGCAGTCGTATAAAGAGAGCTTCGCTTCTAATGAATTAAAGCGCGCTGTTAGACTTTGTCGGAAAACTATTCTCTGCAATGACATTAGTGTTGTGTGTCTAAACAATATATGTCAACTATTTGATAACAACTGTACGAAAGTATCTTTGAACAGGACGATACAATTTTGGAATTTTCACCTGTTTTTGTTTGTGGGGTTATAAGTTTTTTTTTTTTTTTTTTTTTTTATGTCATAGTCGGCAATGGAGCTGGTGGGTCGCCTGATGGTAAGCGCTACCACCGCCCATGAACATTTGGAGAGGCGTAAGGTCAATTGCAGACCTTTCGCCTCTACAAATAGATTGCAGACTTTAATTAGGAAGGGATTAGGAAAGGATTGATGAGAGGAAGAAAGGAAAGGACTGGGAAGGGTAAGGAAAAGGATATGGGCCTCCGGCTCCCCCACTCACCGTACGAAACACAATAGCAAGCTATTATTTCACGCCGGTTTTCTGTGGGGGTGTGGTACTTCCCCGGTGCGAGCTGGCCCAATTCGTGCCGAAGCGTGCTCGACTCCCACAATAAATTTTGAATTTTTGTTTTTGAATCTAAAAACCCATCGATGCTGTCTACATTATATGGGAATAAATCCTACAGCACTTTACAATTTACACCTGGCTGCGTAGAGATAGTGGCCAAACGATCGGCAGCAACTGTAACTTTTCAAATCTTTCAAGTATACTATCGTAAAGTGCTGTAAGATTTATTCCCATATAATGTATACGAAATTTATTTCTAAAAGTCAATTAAAAATATATTAATTAATAATACTGACGGGCAATTACTAATTGGTACCTTATGATAAATAAATTCTCCTACTTATGAATTTACTTCAAAATTAAATTTTGATTGTCTAATTTATTCCTACACTAATTTGCAGTGGGATCCTAGACTATAACAGTACATGTGAATATACAGGTAGACGCTAATTAAAGTTATATCTACATCGTTATTGCATATTTTGTCTCATTATTTACATGTCTATATTCCTGAGATATTATATGACTAGACCGTTCGGAGTTTGCAATCATGATGGGAACGTAAGTGTGAGTAATTCAAAATATTTTCAGTATAGTAAGATAAAGGTGTACTCTCCCGGGAAATTACTGCCGAAATCTCTCCGCCCGCCCATAGACAGTTGTTCGCCTCCTTTGTGCTCTGAATCAATTCCCGTGACTTATCTGCATATTTTATAACGTGACACGTAGATGCAGCATCGAGAAATTCTCTTAAGAGATTATTTTAATAATATCCCACGTAAAGGCTTTAATGAGGGAATAAGGAAATCACAGTCTTCACGATGAAGGACAGCTACAAAAAGAATGCGTTATAATATTCTTTCTTTTGCAACGCCATGAAAAAAAGGTGCTCAACTTTGTATGTAAAATCACGTCCATGTTTGCGACTCATCTCTGTGTACGTTTTCGCTTCGGGGAATTCTTTTTTTCGTACATAAATCACAAAAATTGTAAATATCTGGCTTTTGTATTCTAACAACTTTCTTTTGTGTGATTGAAAGAGCGTAAGTAAAACGTAGATAATAACATTGTCTTGCTTTCTTGTGGAAGTTGTTTCAATAATATGATAAAAATATTGTACCTAAATAATTAACACAAACAACTACTAATGAATTTATCATGTTTTACATGTTATTTTTCATTAAATGTTTTCAATGATAATAATTAACCTAAAAGTAGAAGAATCAGACGAAACTATATTATTGTAATATAGATATTTATAGAAAATTTATCTATTTGCTGCTAAGGGATGGTAGGTTATTGGATTTTTTCCACGCGAGATACACGCTGTGAACATGAAGAAGTGGACGCAGGAACACCTAAACCCTAAGACATAAAATGTGAATACAATGAATTGCATGAAAACTGAGTTAGAAACATTTCAACACACTTCACTTTCCACACAGGTGGAATAGAATGTGTCTACGATGGAAGCGCAGGGTGAGTGCTTTCAATATTGCAACACACGTTGCAAGCTGTATACAGATGAGTAAAGTAGTCATCCTTGCTGGTACAAAGCCCGTAGTGCGATAAGTCCCCGGGCGTTAGCGGCGTTTTGTTAGTAACGCGTTCTAACTTTTAGGAACAACTGGTGCGGATCGGCACCGCAATAGGATTACCGACAGACCTAGAAGCGTGCGCGCGCCAACTAATTCAATTTTATTGTCAATATAAAACGTTTTTTAAAGCTTTCAACTTTGCATTAAACTTCGATGTTGTGAAACGATAAAAATATTAAGTGCGATCTACATGACTAGGTGGAGTTGAGATTGCATGGTTAACATACAGGCAATTATTAAAAGAAAGGGACTACATTATAAAAGAAACGGCTGATTTAAAGAGTTGGATGCGAAAAGTACCTCTTTGTTGATTTCATAACATATAGGAATAATCGATGTATGCGGACTTTTGTTTCTTTAAACTAAATAGTTTTATATTTACCTAACTAGGAAGTAATGAATACAAATGCTCTATTTATCGTTGCTTATTATGTTTCCCACATTAATTTATCAGTTATGAATGCATGAAAAATAAAAGGTGCTACGCAATATGCAAGGCAGCAGTCATTAAACATGTCATGAAAGTGACTTTCTCGCTGTCAAATATTCAATTTCACTAGTATGGCAGGACGTGCCTTTGAAATCGCCAGAGAATAGGCGAGCCGGCGATTTGTTCTAGTACCGACTGCAGCCAATCAAAGCTTTTTCCATTTCCATTGCTGACGAACGAGACTTGAAACAACGGAAGCAATGAATCGATTCAACGGTGTGAGCAATCGTTGTTAACCAATACCGTCAGAAACCGAGTTTTATTGTGAAAAACACTTTTCGACCACTACCAAAAGAAATAGCCGCTGAGCGAAGCGAGTGTTTCATTGTAGTTATTTAGAATGTGGGTCGGTTTCAAAGCTGTAGAAGATGGCTCGTACCTAATTATCAGCAATTTATCAACCATCGAGGTGATTTACCAGATTTGTCGGTCATAGCAATACATGTCCGTGCCGATTAATCTACTACGAATGTCTGTGGAGATTGGTGAAACGCAAATGCACTCACCACGTATTCACATATCAACTCATAGTGATATGAAGCCTAGAGGGATCAGGCGCAAGACAAATAGCTTTACGTGTAAAGCATCACTAACTTCATGACTTCGGGCTAGTACTGTTACCTCATGTGATCTATGTTACTGGGATACTGTCGACGATGATATACAAAGTTATGGGAATTATTTTCACTTCAGAAAATTTTGTGAAAGCCAAAACTTGCTGTGGGTTTACACAGTTGTTATTCAGTTAAACATTATAAATAAACATCGCTACTAAAGTGTTGTGAGAAATTGATTTAAATATAATTGACCATTTAACGTATAATAATTGAAAACACTTAAATAGTAATAAAAAAATGGGAAATAAGTATCTTGGTTTAATTATTAAAGAGCAATAAAACCTGACAAAAACTACTGATAAATGTCCATGACTGGTACAAATGTATGAGAGAAACTAATTAGCAAAATTTGGTCAGCAATTTATGCCAAAAGCACGCTACAGATGCGGTATGCTGCCTGGCGGACTTGCGGCAGTGTTTATAACAACAAAGGCACGGTCATTAAATACTTAGACACGACACTTGCACACGTTAAATAATAGAGAACATTCTAGATCCGATTTCGGTTTTTTGTATTGCTTTGTTATATTTTGGAAGGTATTGATTTTTAGAAATGAATTTGAAATTACTTTTTATTAATTTTATACATAACTTAAAAACTGATATTAAAATAGAAGATCGGGTCACTAAACAGAATCGAGTTTTTTGTTTATTTGTAAATAAAGTTTTAATACGTGGAAATTATTGCATAGCATTTAGTAGTGTAAGACAAAACCAAATTAAAGTTTGTAATTTACCTCAAAGTCATAACATTTATTCTTTCAACAAGAGCTCCTTCAGATGCGCTTTTAAAAATACATTAAAATTATTTCTTAAAACCTCAATTCATTTGAGCACATAATCAATTTTCCTAAATTTATTTATAAATGTTAAACAAACCTAGAGATCTTAGAAATTACTATAAGCTAGTAAAACACATAAAATAATATTATACTTTTGTGAAATAAACCGCGATGCGCTTCGCCTCTGGAGATCCGCAAATATTTCATTGTAAAGAAAAAATACTCAAGTTTAAATAAGAACGTATTTATTCCGCATACTTTAGGTTCCCTTTTAACTTCTCTTCATTACAAAAATATTGCAACGAAATAGTTTATATCTTATATTGAAATCGGTCTGAGAGTGGCCCAGTTGGATGGAACTTTAATAATAGAAAGAGTTCGATGGTTAAAGTTGGCTCGGGTAACGACGTTTACTCGCAAACTTAGACCATTGCAAAATAAAATTAAACGACGTGAACACTAGTTACTGTTTCTTATTTCTAGCGTATGGCATCCTAGATTTATGACTTTTGAGATGGATCTATTACTTTATTTATCTCTGTCTTCTTTAGCGCTTACTAGACAAATTAACATATATGTCCTCTATATATATGTTCATTTCAAAGAGTAATATCATTTTAATTCAATAAAGTAATCATTTTATATTTATATTAGTAATTTAGATTTAATTGATCTGTAAGAGGAAATTATTAATTACCTATATTTCTGAATTAAATAAAACTTTCAAACTCGTTTTGTTTCTACTATCAAATGAACATGCCATGAATTATAACATTGTCTTCGAATGTTAATGTCTCACGCAACTGTTATAGTGTACATCCCTTCCACAGCGATAACTTTTAACTAATAAACTATGTCACACAACTCTGTGCGGTGTCGTAACAGAACTTCGCTTTGTAGGCTGTAAATCATGTGTTAGGTGCCAACATTTTACTTCATAAAATGTTTAATTTCATCAGTTCCTATTGCAGTCTTCACACTGCAGTCTATTAAATGCTTGAGATATTTTTCGCCGCGTTTCAGCTGCTACCATGTGGCTATCTGCGGTTTCTTTTTTTTTCAAGTGCACTTTGTTAAATGCAGCTTTTTACTAAATATGTAATCATGCATGGTTAAAATGACACATTCTTTTTGTTGTGTTTAATATGTATGTATGCTTTTGTATTTTAAGTAATGCAAACGATTGTTATTTCATTATTGCTCAATTTATATACAAATAAATATACTTTTTATTATTGTGAATAAAGCATGTCTTAAGTCTATTTATTAAATCCACTCAAAGTGCATAATAGCCCTCATTGAAGATATTAATCCTTTTGAATTACACAAAATTTATTAATTGATGCTAAATATTTTCAAATTGTACAAAAGGAGTACAACTCGAGAAATCATTTTGATCGTGCCAAATAAACAAGCAACGAGAGCGTTATTTACTTGTTTTCAACAATATTAACAGGTTCTTTAGTTCTCTCTTACCTTCGAAATTAATTTATATTGTATAAATTTAGAAGGTTTACGGTTGGGGCATATTTTACTGCTACTTCTACTCTTTTGTATGTTATCAAACGCGAATGATCAGATTGAGGCAAACTTTACTCATTGACTTGTAACTACAGAAGAAGTTTCCTACTAAATCAGATCAAGGATATCTTTCTCTGGATAAATTCCATGTCGACAATTTATAAGTCGTTTGTTAAATGTATTTGCAAATATACGAAGTGTACAAATATACGAAGGATTGAATGAAATTGAGTAAATGTCAATAATATTAAATCGTTGCTTTCTGAGATAAACATTATTTCCTCTATTTGTTCCCAATATAGAACTTTATTAAATTATTCCAACAGTATTTGTTAACGTTCTGTAAATTTCCCATAAACACCGCCATTACTTACGAATGGAGCAAAATTAGATCCAATATAGAGTTCCGGGTAAATTAGACAAAACATTGGAACAGGTAAACATTGTCCATTCCTAACACGCGCAGGCTGGAACACGGGGCGCCTCAATCGGTTGCCCGCTACTAAATAAGATCACTTAAATTCAAGATCCGTACCTTCACCTCCCTGATAGCTATTCCAGTTAGTTCTTTTACGTATATGAACCACACACGGTAATTACACAAAAGAAATTGAACTAAAGAAAAACGTTTTAACATTTTCTCTGATATCTATTATATAAACATTTACTCCGATACCAAATAAGCCGAGAATTGTTTAGGGTAAAGGCCATGCTATTAAATGTGTTCAGCGTTTGGGCAACCAGGGCATTGTATAGTTTCACAATAGTTTGTATTGTTATTTTCGCTACCTTAAATAAAATGTTTTAAAAGGCTTTCATTATTATAATAACAAAGTTACAATAACTTCTACTTGGGAATAGTTTGTAGTCGTTTTACTTTTACTTTGTGAAATATCTGGCGCGAATAACAATAAAGCAAGATGAAACTTTATCTTTGGATTTGTGACAGAAAGTTTTTTAATATTACAGACTTAGGGTAATTAAATATAATGTGAATTAATTATGTTATTCTTCCTGCTGATGCTAAAACAGCTGCTAAAAGAAAGCTTTGTTTTGAAGATTTATTATGTAGAAATCATCTTGATGATATATACATAATGTTCTCGTCGTGTTTGCGTCCAATGACATGCAGGATACAGGTACAGAGCATGTAATCGATACCGACAGGTGGTGATTCTAATTCCACTACTAATCTAATCAGGTTTAGCATTCCACTTGAATGGCGTTGTATTGTCGTGTACAGGATCACTCAGCAAAGCAGTGACAAGCAATATGGAGGCGTGTAATGCCTGTTTCGCTCAAGAGTCGATTATATTGGAAAATTATATAACGGAATAAGTAGCCTGTTTTAATTAATGTGCAATGCGTCTGTTGTATCATTCGTAGTTATGCATAGACCTATTAAAGGTGTTTTCAAGTCTGAATATAGTACATGCATTCACAGTGACAAATTCATATAAGAATTTATGGATTAAATTTGAATTTTAACTTTATTTTAAGTACTTGTATTACAAAAAATTACTTTACTATAAAGTTGGTTACACTAAAAAGTTTATTTATTTTAAATATTTTTTAATGGGTATTAAATAAACAATGGTTTAATGAAGTATTACACGATGATGAATACATTTGGAACAATATTTTGTTTCAGTAATTATGTTTTATACAGCATAACGCAAAAATGTCTAATGATTCAAATCGAATTTATTTATAATATAAAAACTACTTATTATTTTAGACTACTACAAATTTTGCTATAGTTTTTATCTTGCACAATGGAAGGGATTCTAAAAAATGAACATTTTTAAAATTAAATACAATGAAATCTCAAAATTATGTAGCACTAAAATGCGCTAAGTCAGTCCACGACCTGACGACTCAGCGATGTATTAGGGACCCGTTGTAAGTAATTAATATTTTTTTTTATATTAAATAAAAATAAGAAATATTCATAATTTGATTTATTCATTGATTTTCTTTGTTTAAAATTGTCAACCTTCAATGTATCAAAATTACGTTAAGTAGTTTATGAGTCGGTTGTATGTGTTAAAACTTGAACTATAATAACAGGTCGATGATAAATGTTTTCCATACACAGCGAAATCTAATTTCAGCGCCCCCACTTGATACGTTATCCTTTGTTATTATAAAATAAAATACATTGTTTAGTGGGCATCTTAAACTTGTTTATATAATATCGTGACAATGAATCATTGAGTATATGGTATGTTTATTGTAAAATAATCTGAGATTTGAATTCTTTTAAGTAACATTCTTGAGATTTAATAACTCAAGAACAAATTGAACCAATTTTGATGAAATTTGGTAGAGAGATAGATTGCGACCCGAGAAAGTAGATATTTATCCCGTATATTCCACTAAATATACGGAAATATGTGACGAAATGTCTCTGTAAATTTTTCCCTTCGCCTACGCGGGCGTTGCCACTGTGGGAAGCTAGTATGACATTATATTCTATTTAATACTCTTAAAAGTCAGATTAAAAAATCTGAAGCAAGTCTTTAATAACTGAATGATAGCAACTTGTTAGGTTTTAAGTTGAGAAATTACAAAATTGCGCAACAAACTTTCCTGGAGCTACAGTTTTTAAATCCTTTTGTAGTGGCTACTTCACTTATAACATGAATAGTCTCTTCCGCGGTCAGGTTCAAGATATTAATGCAAACAATATTTTTGCTCATATTAATTAATTATTATGTACGTTCGTATATTAATAGCTATTTGCCTATCCAGTTTTATCATTGACGTAAAACTATACATATATAAATGTTGTTTTATCTGTATAAATTGATATAGCGGATTCCATAATCGCTAAATTAGGTACATTAGAAAAAGTTGATAAAACAATAGCAGCATTACGATTTCATGTTTTTCATATACTTTATATTTTGTTCATGTATGTATTTATTTGTTCATAATAATAAAATAACATAACACAGGAGATATATTTTAAAGATGCAAGCATGTAACCCGTTCTTAGATTTTTATACACGAATTGCGGTTTTGTTCCCAGACTGCCCAAGGTAAGTTCGTATCTCCGGGTAATGTTTGATGTAGTAGCTTTCATTGCGAACCACGCGTTCCGGAAACCTTTAAAACAATGTTAATATTTTATTATCCGCGTACCAAGAAAGGAAAATATTGTTACTTGAAATCACAAATTTAATGAAGATGAAATCCTACTCTTTGCCGAGTCAATTTTAATTTTATTTTAGATTTATACGCTGTTTTATACTCTGAAGGAATGAAGAATAAAGTACTATGTACCAGTATATGTATACAAACGTAAGGAATAGTAATATGTTACAATTCAAATCCGTTTTAGTTAGAACGCTTACTTATTTACTGACTTATTTGTATTATATGATTATGGGTCTCTATTTTTTCTCAACTGGCTATACTTATTGACTTGATTATAGGGCTTTTTCTACTCAAACATAAACCAATATGACACTTAATCTATTCACTGCGACAAATACCCAAAAAAGACTTCAGTCGAATAAGCCTTAACTGACTAAGAAACGCGTATTAACAAGCGACACGCGACAAGGCGTTAGGCGTCGTACATCGACATTAAAAATCTTCTGGATTGTATTCCTTTGGTAATGGGAATACTTAGAATTTTGTATTTCAACCTTGTAAAATAGTCTAAGTATATACTAAGAGTAGAATCGCCCATCATCGTCTATCAATAATCTACCAAAGAAATTAATTTAAATCAGAATATGTTTATCGATGGGACATTTTGATAAGGATTGGATTCATCACTTTATTGATTACTAGCGGTCCGCCCCGGCTTCGCCCGTGGTACATCTACATCCAGATCCTGCTAAGATTATAAACGTGAAAGTTTTAAGGTATGGATGAATATATGGATGTTTGTAAGGTGCTCTTTCA
>NC_052118.1:4855645-4857269 GCF_012273895.1 Zerene cesonia | reverse complement strand
TTATGAATCAATAAAGAAGGCCAAAATATTTTTACATTATAATGCCAAGTAGAACACGTAATTAACATTAAATTAATTGATATTTTTCTATTGTTCTTCGCACAGACAATTTTTCATTATCGATAATTCCTCTGTTTGTGTTGTCCTTTTGAATTATTAATGTGTAATTCGTCTGGACATTAATTATACTTTAATTGAAATTGCGTTAAAAGAATTAAAAAAATATCATCAAAAGTCTCTCTCTATATATTCATATCAATATTAAATTAATAAGAGAAGTCAATGAATAATGATTATAGAACCCTTATATAAAATACGATAACACTAGCCAGATTGAGCTTATGATTAGGAAAAGTTGTAATAAAAATAATAATATACATAATAACCACATGCAATTGTGTGCTTTGGCGACTAAGACAAAAATAGAGAGACTTTATTTTACGTCTATGCGAACGTGCTTGTTGCTATTTTCCGTAGTGAGATAAAAATTTTTTATAGAGATTTATTTTCTAAGACTAAACTATGAGGCATACAATTGTGCTCATGTTGTGTGTATTCAAAGCCCGCGTACCTGTGAAGTTGGTTAAACCTACCGCGACCCAAGTTTCATCGCCCGGGATTGCTCCTACCTGTATGTTGGGCATATATATAGAAATCTTCAGCTTTTATTATTTGACGAAGGTCTGGCCGTCGTCGTTTCTTAGACCATTTGTTTTGCTCGACCATTCTCAACGATATCTAATGATAATTCGATTTTTAGATCGGAGATAATAAGATATAATTCAATAATTCGATATAAACTAATTACAACCGAGAGATAATTATATAGATATAAAAATAGTTCCATATGTATATTTAAACTTGTTTCTTACTATGTTTATATTTATATAAAGTAATCCATTGTTATATAGTATAAAGCAAATTCGTAGTAACAAATGTCAATTACAACACTCAAATCATACAGAAGTTACGTACCCTAGTGTGGTAACTGAGACCAAGTGTAAGATTTTCGCATCAACACCAAAACACCTACAATACCAAATGCAATTTACTTTCTGTATTGAATAAAAATAATAAATTCCTTTAGTTTCATTACTTTTCAGTCGTAAGTGGAGCCAGCTAGATTCCGTTATCTATGCACCACAAAATGCATCAAGAATGTCACTAAAAACTGCAATAGTATTTATTAACTCTTTCTGGGTTTTACTAACTTCTTCTGGGTCTCTGTGACGAAGTTTAGAGCCATCGACTTGCATGCTGCCGTCTTAAAAAGTGGAGACTTATTTTAACTATACGTTACAAATAGTACGTTCTTACTAAAATCTAATAGTATACAGGTAGTTTTACGAAATGTTATATGAATGTTATCAGTATTTAAATTGTTATTCTTTAAATTTTACTATGTACAGAAATCCAAGAGATATGATAAATGAATAAAAGTGTGTATGATCAAAACACACATAATCGGTTATAGTCATATATATGAATTATTCCCACATGTCAGTAATCAAAACTGATTAATTTGAATCTTCTGTATTAAATGCGTACGTATATATACTTAGTCTGGCCATAAATACTGTTACACTTAATTATAAAAAAATATTACATTTGAATTTCGAATCTG
>NC_052118.1:4838335-4854645 GCF_012273895.1 Zerene cesonia | reverse complement strand
AAAGTAATAAATGTTATTTGCAGTTAACAATTTTCTTTTTTCTTTATTACAATATTTATGGCAAGACTAGGTAGTTCGTTTATTTGTGGTATAGTTGTGATTTAAATTAGCCACAATATTGGTTAAATGGATGTTTATTAACTTTTTTACGTTTGTTTCCGTAAGTTTTAATTTTGGACGGAAGGTAATTAATCAAAAATTTAAGATTTTTCATTGGATTTAACATGTGTTTTTATGAATTAGTTAATGTATTTCGAGAAAATTGGGATTTTACATGTCTAGATGCTGTTTGAGCTGTCAGTACAAATAATGTAATAAATAAATCTTGTTTACAAATCGTTCTTTTTTATACTTTAAAAATTTCTTGTTTATAAATCATTTACATAAAGTACATTTTATCACATTAGTTTAAACAGTTAAAATTTTTTCGTTTTCCAAATATTTGTTTATTCAACCAATTGATTTAAATTCATGTTAACTCATCTAGCGGTCTTCCAGCGAGCTTGTGTTTCGAAAGAAATGTGACACAGAGCGTTTTTAAAAAATTGCAAAGTGCGAACGAATTTCTTAAAAGCGATTGGGAAAACCTTTGTTTTTAGCCTCTAGGTACACGTGGCAGTGTTCTTTATTCTTTAGAATGTGACCAAATGCTGTGCAACTCATCCAAACTACGTGAACATGTAATATAATGTGAAAACCTAGTTTTATTTCCTTAATGCATTCACCACAGTCAGATATAGAGACCGCATATTGGAATATGTTTTAGCAACGTGCAGGCAAATCTCGTGTCACAACTAATCGTATTACATTCAGTCTCGTAAATCCATCTATTGCTGAATTGTTTGTTTTGTTGTTATCTGATTGACTTAATATTTTTTATTTATGCAATTGATTAAATATTTGCAAATTTCGAAACGAAGAGATAATAATTGCAATGAACATAATGTGAATGAAATTAATATGAAGTGGTGTTGTAGTTAGAATATTTTCACTAGACATAACATTTATTACATAACATAACATTGATTAATGCTTTTTTAATTATTTAATACTTTAATGTTATAATCCACACAGATTTTTATCAACGGTGTCATAAAAATCCTAGTCGGTAAAAAGTAATCTCCTTTTAATCGGACCATTGAATATTCGTAGATTAAAGTCCATAAATATGATAAGAGTGAATATTACAATTAGAATTTTACAATTTATTCATACTTATCTCTCTTTTTATAATTTTAGTACCTACCTATATTTTCGTTGACGATTTTGTTTTCAAATAAATAGTCTAAAAATAAAATTAAAATTACCTAAGACTAAAAAGAAATCTTTCCGAATTCCTATGAAATTCGCAATAATTTGATGCGTAACAACTATGATAAAATTACATAGCAGTTTAGTTTTGCTGTGGCTGTAACTTTCGAATGTATTAGTATTTTTCAAAATATATGTAAAAACAAAGTAATGAATATCGAATGAGAGTGTCGAGAATGTGGGTGTGGTGGTGGTGGAATAGTGAATTTTGTATATTGAGTCGAGTACACTACCGCACAAATTGGGCAGCTCGCACCACTCCACACCCCCATAGAAAATTGGCGTGAAATAGTAGCATGCTACTGTGTTTCGTCCGATGAGTAGCCGGAGGCCCATATTCACGTCCTTCCCAGTCCATTCCTTCATTCCCGTTGTTAATCCTTTCCTCATCCTTTATTCCTTAAAAGGAAATGTTCATGGGCGTCGGTGATCGCTTACTTTCAGTCGAAACACCAGTTTGGTTGTCTGCTTTAGCCGAAAAAAAGGAAGCCCAGTTGAATTAAGAAAATTTTGTTTTGCGGTATCAAACCGCTGATATAAATTACGTGTTCTGTTAAATACAATATTGATTGATGCGTTTTATTGTAGTTGGTGCGTAAAATAAAAGATAACGCAGGTATTTAATTATGCGTCAATCATTTCATATTGTTCTGAAAATGTATTTGTAATTTTATAAAAATCGGACAATTATCTCTTCGTAATTATTTTTTTATGACAATACACTATAATTAATCTTGGAACCAATGTGTCTATTATATTTACCTCACCTACCCTTTTGTGTGGGGCAATCTTGCATAGACACCCACGGCCCTCGGATAAGGACCCGTGGGTTATGTCGCATTCCTAACGACCTAACAGTTTTCCGCCGAGCCTCTTTAACGATATAGCCACGGTAGCTGGCTATAATTCGTCCGCGACCTACCTCACCTACCTACACAATATTATATTAATATATAAAATCTCATTTATAACCCATGATATATATGTATATATATATGATCGCTTTAAAGCGATAAGACCGCCTTTTGTACTTGTTTTTTTTTCATATTGTATCTTTTGTATTGATCTCTTTTTTTATGTACGGTAAAGATTTATTATTATTATTATTATTTATTATATAGATCTATACTAATTAGATAAGTTGTAAAGATGTTACTTGAATGTGCTAATTTTAGTACTGTATGTATAATAAAAAACACAGTTGACTGTACATGATCCTTGAGTGCCAAAGGTATAAATGTAAGACATAAAAGAAAGTCGTGTTAGTTACCCCACATATAGATCAAAATGGCAAAATGATGTTTATGTAATGAGAAAACAACTTGAAAAAATTATACTCGGACGAAGATGGGGTGGAGCAGCTATGAAATAATCGACAGTTTCAATTTAGTACGATCAAGTTTTTAATTTTGACAATATTAAGTTCCAGCAATTAGAAAATAAACAAACTTGGCCGGCGTGGTGGATTACAGCCTGAACCCTCATAGGAGGCCTGTGTCCCAGCAGTGGCAGCATATATAGGCCGATGACGAAAATTACGTTTTTCTGTATAACAAATACAGATTTTCGTAGTAAAATGTTTATCGACATAAATCGTTTTTCTCAGTGTAGCATACTTTTTACTGTTTATTTCTCATTTCTTCATATTATATTAAATCTAGGTTTCTGAGATATATTAAATGATATAAGGTTAATAAAGTAATGACTTAAAACGCGTTTTATAAAATACTACCTATAATTACAGAAAATTCTTTGATAAATGCATCAGCCGAGTCATGCATCGCTTGTTCTTTTTATCCGACTACCGCAAGCCCAAGGGAGGGTTATGTTTCAGTGAGAACTATACAGAGGTTACAGAATATATGGAGGGATGATTACTTGTAATGATTTGAAAAAATGATGTAATAAAATACCAAAGCTAAATATAATTATGTATTTTCCTCAACATATTTACTTTCACAGCCACTATATTAAAATTATATAAACAAATAATTTATTAAGCTACTAATCCTTACTTTATCTAAGCACAAGCCTTGTGATAATACATTTAAAATATTCATAATTTTCACTGTTCTTGTTCCTGTATTTTATCAAAACACTGATTTAATAATTACATTCATAAGTTAAAAAATTATAAAAATATCTGAAATTCACACAAATATTGTACACAAATGAATCGCAATAAATAAAAATAACAATTGTAAATAAAATATTATAAAATCATCATTAGTAATCAGACACCTACGATAACATACAATAAAATGGGCATCGTCTATATCTATCTATATCAGAGCCGTCAGAAATCTCTCTCTTTGCTTACTAGCTATAATACTTTTCTGTAAAATTGTTTCTCTTTTAAATAGAATTGCACAATTATTACCCAATGTTTCTGAGATTAAGATGATTCATCATTATAATCACTTTAGTACGCTAAGCTCCAAAGCCCCAGCTAATATTCTCGTTTCCTCAATTTTAAGTGTATACCATTTTTCGATTCTGTGATTATTCTGTATGCGAATTGTGGTTCTGTGCCCGGGCCTCCCAGAGTGAGTTCGTACCTCCGTATAATGTTTGATATAGTTGCTTTCATTGCGGACCACGCGTACCGGAAACCTTTAAAATAATATAAATATTTTATTATCCGCGTACCAAGAAAGGAATTTACTGGAATTTAAAAATTTCATGAATAATTTATCATAATCTTGTTGCTGAAACGATCTTATAAGTTTTTAAACAGTATAAGAAGTTTATATTAAAGATAGAAAAGTAGTAAATTTTACGTACTTTGGTAAAGGTATGTTTTATGTAATGTATCAGATGCTTACCGATACAATTTCTAGGTCCAGCACTGAAAGGAACAAAGGCGTGATTGTGCATCGGACTGAAAAATCTTTCTGGATTGTATTTCTCTGGCTCTGTGAATGTCTTAGGATCTTGATATATTGCCTCGTAAAATACTACAAGAGTAGTATCGGCGGGTACCACTCTACCATCTGAAATAAATAATATCAATGGTATATTAAAATCTATATATTCTGAAAGTACATAGGTTTATACATGAAACCCCTTTGACAAATCAAAATATTCCATATGATTTTAAAACATAGACGTTGGGAAACTTTTCATTACCTTTGAATTTCAAGTCATTTTTTAGTTGTCTGCCAATCTTAGTAACTGTTGGAATAACTCGGATGCTCTCTTTAATTACGGCTTCTAGGTATTTCATTTCAGTTAGCTCATGATTTGTCGGTTTCTTGAATATGTCCTTTTGGTAAATAGATTTCTGTTCTTCTAGAACTCTGTTTTGAACTTCAGGATGCTTGGCCAGGCAGTACAGCGTGTGCGCCATTGTCATGGTGGTCGTATAGTGGCCCTAGGAAAATAGAACCAAAACAATAGTTAATAGAAATGTTTTCTTGAAAAATTTAGAAATAAACTTTTGTTTATTAAACAACGAATATAAATTTTATTGCTTTACTTCTACATAAATGATCATTAAAAAAACATAAGATGACTTTAAAATTATACTCACAGTCCAGCAAACGAGAGTAATTTCTTCGTTAATCATGTCTTCGGGGATGGGTTCTCCATTTAAGAGTTTACTCAGTAAGAACTTGTCCAATAGGCACATGTCGTCAACTTTATTTTCTATAATTTCTTCCAAGTCTATATCAACATTCTTGTTATTGTTCTTTGTATCTTCAATGATTTGCGTTAGCTTCTGTTTTCTCTTTGCGATAATCTGCGCACAAGATTTCAAAATAAATACAATAATATTATTGAACAGAAAATAAAAATTATTACGTGAAATGTGAAGTTTCAGCTTTTCCAACATAACAGAATTGTATCAGATATCGTCATAAATCATATAATAGTTTTCTGCTTAGATTTATTTATATATTTGATTTTAGGAGAAATAATGGCAAAACACTTTGAAAGTTACATAAAGTTTATACGTACATCGGTACTCGTGTTTCGGATTGTACCAATCGTGTCCATCATATCTTTGTAGAATGGTGTTAGCATGAATAGATACTTTATATTCCTCCAATAGGAGAAGTAGTTTTGTGTTATAATGTTGACGACCCTATGAACAAAATTAGCAATTAGTACCATTAACATTTTGTTGAAAAAAAAGGTAATAAATAAAATCAGTAGTAGTAGGACATTTCTTACTTTGCACTTGCTTGTAGATAGGGATGATCCAAATCATTTAGAAGGTTGTAATCCACACCCATCACGGAACCTATAACATGACATATGTTTAAATTAATACAATCCTTACTAAGGATATTGCAAATGTCTGAAGTTAATGCATATAGCGAACGATATATAATTTAATAATCTTATTCAATTTAATTCCGAATCCTACTAATATTATAAAGGCGAAAGTTTGTAAGGATGTGTCTTTGTTTGTTGCTCTTTCACGCAAAAACTTCTGAACCGAATGCAATGAAATTCGGTACGTAGACAGCTGGACAACTGGAATAACATAAAGGCTACTTTTTATTCCGATTTTCCTCCGGGATACGGACTTACGCGGGTGAAACCGCGGGGCGCAGCTAGTAGCTAAAAATTCCGATAAAAGGTAAAGTACTCACTGCACAAAATATCGAACATATAAGGCCTCAGATAGCGATACATGTCGACGTCACCACCGCGAGCGGTTTGATCATCGAGAAGCTCGAACAAACGATCACAGTGTTTGTTTACGTGCTCCACCCTCTTCTCCAGGGTCTTAAAGTGGAAGCTTGGGGCCATCAACTTGCGTGTTGACCTCCATCGTTCACCTTAAACAAAACATTTACTTATGGCTTTTCGGTAGGTATTATTCAAACTGTTTGATCTCCGCTCCTAATAGTTTTGTAATGTTTTAGCAGAGCATATTCTGGTCTATTGACATACAGGTTTATATTAGTTGTGTAAAATTATTCAATTATTGACGATTTATAGAATTAATTTAACTATTATTGTTTTCAGACGTGTATATTATTGCCGATTTAAATGATCTTTTGGATGATATGACGTATATAACGATTTACATATTCTTATGTATTAAGGGGTTTGTATCATCCATTTTAAGTATGCCGTTACAATATAACACAAGACAGCTGAATTTGTATTTGTGGCAGCACTCACTACAGTCAGATTCAGTGACCGCATATTGTAAACTATTTTAGTAAAGTGCTGGCGTTTGTCTCTATTAAATGTATTGTGTATAAGCTCTCATAATCGTACGCATTTCTAATTTCCATATCATCTGTTTGCTTAGTTGATTAAAATTTTGATTTTAAATCATTATGCAAATCCATAGAAATATTTAAGTAAACGTTGTTGTAAGTTGTTGTTGGTGGCAAATTTGTAAAATAAATACCTTCAGATGTGGACACAGAATTGCCAAAAAAGGGTTTCATCGCTGTATTCCTTTCGACTTGTTTGCCGAGTTCAGTTGGATGGTTCAGAATAGTCTGTAAAACATATTAATGAATGTACATCGAAAACATTAGGAACATTTTATTTAATTTTAAGATTTACAAGAATTTTGTAATATAGAGCAGAATGATTTGTATTGTTAGTATCTCTCATTCTCACCCTATTATTAGTTTCTGAATGATATTAAAACAATTTTTAGAATAGCCAAAGTCAAATAGGGGGGTGGGATTAATTAATTAAATATTGTTACTGTTAAATATCCAAAGCATAGCATTCGATAATAAATCGTTGTTAAACAGATTTCACATAAAAGTAATCAATAGTTGATTTTCGAAAAATAAAATCACAAATTTGACTCTGTTCGGTGCAGACCTCAATTTCAAAGATTTTTGTTAATTTGTTACCATTATTTTGTATTTATCTAAATAGCTGTAGAATGAAAATTACCGCAATATCGTCAGGATTGGAAAGAAGCACCCACTCTTCAGGTCCAACAGTCATACGAAAATTAGTCATGCCATGCTTTTTCCAGAGTTCCATTAATTTATGCGAAGAATCTGTAATTAAGATTAAGTTTCAAATCATTAGCAAGATGGTGTTTGTATGTTTATTTATAGACATTAAATATAATTTGCATGAATCAAATTCAATTGTTATTAATGCATTTTCGTTTTATTATGAACTTATACTCTATCTAAAGATCTCTAATATTTGTCGTATAAGCCGTGATCTCTCGTTAATGTAAAAATTTTGATTCTATTAACAGGTAACTTAGGTTATTGAATATCATAAAAGAAGATAGACATTCTCCATCCCTTCCTCACAGATCATGACCAAAAAGGACCATAAATAGTTTATTTGCTATAGTACCATAAAGGGAATAAAAAGCAAAAAAAAATTCTGCTCAAAACTTATCCATATTTAGTTTCCTGATAAATTAGAAATAATTTAAAATAAACAGTATAATAGTAACATATTACTTAAAATTTAAATGCTTTAGGAACAATTAATATTTAAATTTAGATATTTTCTATGAGACATTTTCTATGGTATTATTTTTTTAATTATCATTCATATTGACTAAATATGAAATAAAACCTTCGAAATTATTTAAATATATTAAAATAAACAAATTAAGTATAGTTAAAACGATATTGTAAAATATTTACACATACTTTTGTTATTATAATACAAATAACTATTATTTTAATGGAGTAGAGGCTTAATTGTTGTCTTTAAATATTTGTGTTTCATATTAAGTATATTAAAAATTCGGGAAAATTTACCATCCGCGTCAAATCCTAACTGCAAGCCATTCCCTACAATTGGCAGGGGGTAGTCTCCGGGATACTGGTTCAGCATTTTCCAATTGCGGCTCCGTCGCCGCACAAATTCGTGCACACACAACAAAGCGGCCGCAAACAACAACAATAAAAAAAACATTATGGATTTAATTCAATATACCGACACCCTCAACACTACTCTACTACTTCAGATGTGTTTCACAGATGAATTGAGGCTTACATTAAAGTCTCATTAATTTATACGTTGCGCTATCATGCCGGTGATATGACGCACCACGCCGGCGGGTAAAGTGAGACAGCGTGATTTCGTACAGAACTAGCATATAAGAAACTTATTTTGTAAGAGTTTATCCTTTGCCTTAACTTTAACGTTGGGTTTTACCATGAGGCACAAGCTTAACACCTAAATTTTCGGGTGCCATCAGCGCCTAATTTTAACCGAATTAAAAAAGAAGTTCTAAAAAAAGTTGTATTTTTTAATGTTATTGTATTACGTCCTTAGGAAAATCAATTATCCTATTAATTGGTAGGATATATCTTACCTTCCCATAGAATTTTATGTTAATTTAATGTTATCTTTATTAAAACATTTTACATTTCAGAAGCGTTTCAACAGTACAGACATTATACTATATATATGAACTTATTTGATATTTATTAACTCAGATCTGACATTAATATATTGACTATTAATTATTTGTGTACACGTTATATATGAGCAAAAGCAATTTATTGCAATAAAGATTAAATTTGTTAAATGGTTCTATAACTGAGTTCAATTTGGAATTGATTTAAGGCTGTTTAAATTTTAATTGTACAACTAACGGTAACGAGTACCATGATTAATGAAACCGAACACTATTGAAATAGGTTAGGCTCAAATTTCAAATTTAACACTTATTTATTTGAAAAATAGTAAATACAATATTCAAATACAAATGTAAGTATGGCTGTTAATTAACTCAAATTCATTTCTTACAATTGAATTGAATTATTTGTCTTTTATACAAAACATTGTATGAAGAATTCAGAACCTCGGAAGATAATAGTAACACTGAGAGACTCGTTCTATAAAATCAATGAAATTAATCACGAATTTTCTCGCTATGTTACAAAATTGGCAAAGAGTCTCTGTTGACGTTATAGAATAATTTTAATTTATATATTGATACATCTATTTTGAATGAAATTGAAAACGTAATTGGTTTTCAGATTTCGATTTGAATACAAGTATTTTTAAAATACATTGAAAATGAAACATGATATGGGAGCTATTTTATATTATAACCAAGGCAGAAGAATAAATAACTGCACTAATAAAGTATGGAACGTATAGTGCATGTTGTACAAAAACACATATTTTAAATTATTGTTCTGTATATATTATTTTAATACACAAAAAATTGTTCAAATAGATTATAGCGGTACTCTTTAATCTATTTCTTATAGCTTAATTCTCGTACAATTTATGACTGCAAAGGAAAATCTAAATAAACAGGGTTTTTCCCTGACATGTATAAACATAAAATGAATTCGTGTTAGTCGCGTAAAATGTAAATATATCTCTCTTATAAGTATATATAATCAATTGCGCTATTAGGTTGCTATTAAAATTAGTATATTAGCTTTTGATCTACAATATTCATAATTATTTCTATATCAATTCGTTGAAAATTTTTAGATTAAGAAACGCTTTATGAAGTTATGGAATGGTTGAACAAACTTTTTAGTCTTTTCGGTTTAGTTAATAAATATTGTATTTATAGTTAATAATAATTGCTATTTTACAAAACCTATGTGTTTTATGTGTGAACAATTTACTTTGAACCAAACCGGGGCTCGCAAAATTGTTCATTTTTTAATTTTTATAATCTAGCACGTGATGACCCACGAGGTAATTTTGCAAATCCATTAACTTACATATAATCAACGATATTATTATTACATTTTCCTTAAACTAATTTCTTAAGGATAAACTATGATTTTTGTAACGTGACTTGTCTACCAACGATGCTTACGTAAAAGCTGCAGTGACTAATAAATCTCAAAACACTCTATAAACATGTGAGTGTAATCGTTACTATATTATTTAAGTATCAAAATATTAGTAAATGATATTTTTTAAAATTGGAGCAAACATCGTTTCGGAAAGTATTGAATTGTTTTATATAAGTTCCTATTAAATACGAATATAATTTATACGAATCCGTTATTTCCGCATAGTCCGAAAAAAGCTGACACAATTAAGAAATTTCTACTCTTAAATTGTTAAAAAAGTTATACTCTAAAATACCGTGATTATATTCTATTAATACAATGATGAATAATTGAACATTACAGAGGGGAATCCTTATGCATGAAACGGCGATAAATGGAAATAAAACGACGAGTTTGGTATTCCGTTCTATCGGTCTAATTTCCAACAAAATAGGTGTTTAGCCTATTGTTCATTACAGTAATGAAATTGGACCCATACCAAAACCTCAATGTAATCATACCATTGTGGATTTGGCTGTATTACCTTCAGGCGATACTAGTTGACTTGATCGTAATCATCGTTTGCCAGAACCTAATGTGATTTGATATTTAAATCTTACAACCACATACTAACTCCTTTATTAATTGGTAACAACATATATTTTTGGTATATACTAGCAAAAAGTGGTGCTTTAGGAGGGTTCGCTAAGTGTTTATCAATAGAAAATAAACAATCCATTTGCAGAGGGAAGAGGCAGAGTCAAGGCCTCTTTAAATGTGTATGCTTATCATCAGGCGATCCACCAGCTCGTTTTGCCAACTATGATACATAAATATTACTCATTTATGAATGATAGCATATCTAGACATGAATACAAAATGGTATGTTAGATCCCTAACATATTTAAGTGATACTTCAATAAAATGTACCATAAAATGTCTTTATAGATTGTGGGATATGATAATAGAGGTTTGATGAAAAATTAGCTTAATTTGCTAACAACATGCTAATAATTACATAGGACAAAAATAACTTCGTTTTTCCTTCCTCCATAAACATTATTTACACAGCCAACAACATTTTAAGGTTGAATCGAGGCATTTTCTCTAAAAATATTTTATATTCCCAGGTTTTATAAAAGAATGAACGCTATGTAACCGTTATGTAACCACCCAATTAATTTAAATGTGATAAAGAAATCTCATAATTATAGGTCGTATTTTCGTCGTTTACCGCGTGTGTATGCATGTATGCTTAGATCTTTTAAACTACCCAACGGATTTTGATGGGATTTTTTTAGTGGATAGAGTGATTCAAGAGGAAGGTATATATGTATTAAAGCACTCCGAATTTAACGCGTGCGAAATCGCGAACCGTTAGCTAGTAAGGGTTATATATGAAATATGTGAACTTATCAAATAAGAGTTTTTTATCTTGATTACAATGGAAGTCCCAGAATCTTTAGAAACAAAAAAAACATGCAGAATCTTCATAGGAAGCTAGTATTGTTTCAAACACTAGCTATAAGCCCGCAGTGTCGCTAGCGCCGGCAAAAGAAATTATGAGTACAGATATTTAACACAGGTAAGTAGTTACTAAATTAGTACTTACTAAGGTATCTTACTATCACTCTATATAATTACTTTCGGTCGATATGATGATTACTATAAAACAATCGCTCTGTTGCGATGTGCAAGAGGAACAAGTAAACACATTTTGACATTTCTAATATCACCATGAAAACTTATTTTAAAATATATGTAAATAACTGATCCTACTTAACCATACTCTTACTCATACAAATAACCTGCGTACACATTATCAAATGAATTACCGATACTGTATTTTACGCAGCGTATGAGAAACCATTCATTTGCGGTTAGTGCTGTAATCGTGTTCTAAAGATACCGCAAAATCAAGTTTATTTTTTTTTATTTTTTATCGAATAAGGTAGGAATATACAGTCTTTTTTCTACTATTACACGAATATGATGTTATTAAGCATGTTTATAATTGAAAAAATCATTTCTTCATATAATTATCTTCCATTACGATAACTAATTTTACATATTGCTATGAAATTAGTTCCTGTGTATAAATATAAAATATCCATACGAGCAGAAAGTAATTTTAATAATAATTAGTACCTATAACCGTCTGTAAAGCTGTCGGTTGTGCAAAAACAAAAAAATTATATATTTGCCAATATATAAACATAATTTTTAGGATACTATTAAACTATTCTTTATACATTGACTTACGGTATGTCAGCGTTTCTAAGTTATGTTAAAATAAAATATCAGATTCGTGTGTTGTATGAACGATGCTAATTTCAGACGTCATATATTTTTGTGTTTTGCAGTGAAACAATAATTTATTAAAAGCATAGCAATTCCGAGAATATTAAAACCAATGTTATTATTCTGTACAGAGAACAGAGAGATTAAAGCAAATAGAAAACAATCTATTATTTTCCAATCCAATCATGTAAGTGCGAATTTGTTTAATACATTTACATTTTTGAAATTGTGTGTTTCAGTTTTAGGCCGTTGCTTTCAAAACAATAAACAGAAAAGATCTATTTCATTCGTACGTAATTAAGGACCTATTGTTTTATAGTATCAAAAGTACCAATACATAAGTAGTAAATACATGAGCCACAGACACAAAAACGTTAACTGCGTGTGAGTGATTTCCCGCCAAATTGGGAACTAAACGCACTAATGTAGCTGTCATTTTTGGAATTATTAAAACATGTTACGTGCCGCTCAACGATAATCATTATAGGAGTTTAATAGGCGACACGCGTTCGTAATGGGTAATTGATTATCTGCGGCGTGTTCGCAATCCGACAATTGCATTAGCTTAATTATGCACAAGCACCTGTGAGGGTGCTTTGGACTATAGCGATATGAACGTATATTTTGGATTTAACTGCAATCTCTATATATTGACAGTTTAAATCTCGTCTTTTTAATTGGAGCACATTATATAATTTTTGGATGTGACGATTTATAAAAGAAAACATATTCAATTTATTATCAATAAAAAATAGGATCGTAAACCGTCTGTTTTTTAATACATTTTTTAAACTATGTATCTACCAGACAAGGTATCTTCGAATTAGTTACATATTTAAATATGCAGGCACTATTTTAAACTATTTAAACAAAGTTAGGTTAGGTTAGTTAAGATATCGTACAATTGATAAGTCTTAGAGGATAAGAAATATTTAGTACCTATTATGTATAAACGCGATACTTTACGATGATTACCGAAGACATTGTAAAGACGTTCCAACCACCTTATAATGCAGAAACTATTTAGTAATCTGTGATGCAGCAGTGGCTTTTTTGATGGGTATCAGTACATTAGATATCACTATTATAAAAAATCTTCTTATATGTTATTAAACGGACGAATGAAACGGATTTTGGGCGCCGAAAACGTTTTCGGATTAAACGTAGTTTCTCTGTCAAGAATGTATTATTTCAAGAATTATGTACATATAATAAATGTATCATAAATATATATTTTTAAAAACTGTGTCTTTATGGACGACTGCAATGTACGTGCTAATCGTCACATACAATTGTGAATAAAAGTATAATATTGACCTTATTTTATAAGGCCAAAGAGAAAGGTCGATCATTTAATTGTGAAGAAATTTTTAACAAATACATTGTGAGTAATTTAAGTATTTTTAGCACGACTTTTTAAAATTAATATATATGGAGTGTGGAATTGTATTTATGGAAACTTAAGGAAAATAAAACTTTATCCTGTACAATAAATTGTATTCAAAAATTTTACGTCATCGATCGTGTCATGTTTGTGGCGAGGTGAGCACTGTGCAGAACAAGTTATTACGCGTAATATGACGTTATCGAGTATAGTGTGTGTATTTTTTTACAGTTTAGTGATTATGTTTATTTTTAATGTTTAACTCTTAAATTTACAGTTATCATTTACTTGAAGAGGAGATCTTTGAGTGAGTGTAAATTATAAGCTACATCATGTGTTTAATACGTATTTAATATACAAGGTGTCTCAAAAGAATGTTTATATTTTGACGTGCCCATTAAGGTGAAAATGAGCTTCATCAGAAAACAAGATGTTGGTAAACGTTGAAAATCGCTCAATTGCCTCATTTTACTGTTCGTTTAAATGAGTGACATGAACGCAATGGACTGCATTTGGACGATATTATTTTTAAGAAATAAATTCCCATATTATGCAGTTTAATAATTAACAAACGTTTTTTTTAATAAACCGCTTACTTTTTTTTTTATTAACTTTCTTTTGAGACACCTTGTATAATCTCCATTTATTTACTTTATACACCTACGCCTGAAAATACGTCAATACGAGGCGTTAACTTAGAATAATTAACCGCAGGTATCTTATTGACACTTCAAAATCCTTGTCCACGCGTAAACTACATAGTTCTTTGTATAAACAAAATTCTCTTATAAATATTACTTATCGAGGTCTAGTATATAAATTACTTTAAATATAACACTGAATATTAAGAAGTCATAAAATTAGGTTATTAATTGGTGGATGTTACAATTGTATCTATTGATACAAGTTATTCACAGCAGTATGGTAATTTTCTGGACGTAACTATATACTCAGTAAGAGAACGTAAATACCAGTAACGGTATAATATGGTTTGACGTATAATTTTTTATCGAATGAAATGCAAAAGACGTAGCACGCGATGTTACCATGTACAAAAGATGTTTATCCAACCAAAATGGAATTTGGGACTTAAGGAGGATGAATGGGTATATGGAAAACCCATATCATAATTCCCACTGTAGGGAAAGCTAAAATATTTTTATTTCCTTGCCAATACAAACCCAAATGAAATCCAATAAACACATCCATTGTTAACGCTTTATGTAAATAAAATAATATTTTTTATTGGCAAGTAGACTTATTAACTTGAAAAATTATTTAAAAACTACTTAACTACATGCCAAAGGGTTACCGCTCAGTATTTCACAGCAAAATCAAGGGCTTTCACTGCAGAGCTGATTTTCAGTAGTTGCCTTATAAATAATTAATATTGTTCCTACAAGATTTTTTTACCTGTTCCAGAAATTCCTATGGTGCTTGAACTACTCGGGTAAAACCCCGCAACTGTATTTTTTCTTATTTAAATACGCGGGCGAAGCCGTGGGCAGTAAGTAGTACTTAATGGTGAGTATTACACAAGTATACTTAATGGGAACGGTGGGGGACGTGTAGGCGTCGTTGTAAGGTTTATTTCTAATCCGTTCATGAAAATAACAGGAGAAGAGAGAACGCCGCTGCTTATTTTATCTTAAAGCGAAAGGTTTGAAGTTTAACATTATGCTTTGATTAAATGTGTGACATCCTAGATTTCATTAAACAAGACGTAATACGTCGTCGTTACATTACGCTGTAATAACTATCACGTAAGAGATATCCTTCGAATATATAATTCACCAGACGCCGTCCCGGCTCCGCCCGGTTATCAAGAAGCCTGTTTTATCCCAAGGAGCATTTAATCGAGATAAAAAGTATCCTTTCAACCAAGTCAGGTCATACCCTGTCTGTATACCAAACAAAATCCCTTTAGTAGTTCCAGCGTGATTGACGGACAAATATCCAAACAAACCACCTTTCATATTTATAATATTAGTGTGATTATTCATTCTGCACACTTAAAAAATATATATAAAAAATGTAATTTCGAGAATTATTCAAATATTTAATACACAGAGTAGCTGCATCTGCAATTAGTAAGAAATTTGTTAAGCACTCCCCAACTTAGTTCCAGCTTGCGTCCAAACTGATGAAGTCGGAGCCAGCACGTCGCGAGTTCCTAACACTCATTAATTTCTCTGAAATCTCTAGTCCGCCTCACAACTTTGCAGGCCCTTCCCGCTACCAATTATCGGGAAATTACTTCGTTATTAGATAAAACATGTTACATGTACACACAGATCATTTTAATTAATCGGATCGTCGATAGGTTATGTGCACGAAGTTCTATAATAATATAAAGATTGGGCACATAGTTCACTATTAGTTATAAATGTAAGATAAACGATAAATATGTAAGATAACGATTGCAAAATTTTTAGTGTCTCAATCATCAAAAATACCCATCAAATTATTTTTAATAGCAACATTTGTATTCTGCTTACAGATTAAGTTTATATAACAGTCATTTTTGTATATACCTAGTCTTGCCATAAATATTGTAATAAAGAAAAAAGAAAATTGTTAACTGCAAATAACATTTATTA
>NC_052118.1:4826194-4837335 GCF_012273895.1 Zerene cesonia | reverse complement strand
AGTATGTAGTGCGTAAGTTTTGTTTAAATTAAGATTGATTGAAAATATTGTGGTAGTGAACTTCTAAGGTAAATGTTAACCAATTTCCAAGTTACATTCATAGTTATTAAATGTACGTTCACATAGATGTACGTACAACAAAACTAAAATAACAATTTAAACAAAATATTATACATAAATACATGACACTTAAAACTACAAATGCCGACATTACACATTATTGAATCACGATTCCTCTTTATATAAAATATCTATTAATAATTGTATTTTATACACACTATAGCATTAACAAAATAAATAACAATAATAGTAAATAGTGAGGAAATAAACTGTAGCAGCTGCTAACGAGAGCATTCGAAGTTTGGTTCGCAGTTCACAAGAGGCTGTGGTAATATTGTTGGCTTCGCCATCCAATAAAGTTTTAATCGTATCAACTCGACTTTAGAATGAGGTTAACATAAGCATCACTGAACAAATTATGAATTAAGATATTTAGATAATCTTTCTTCTCTTCTTGGAGTATTGTTGCGGCATAAGTATTTGGCTAATAGTCGCATTCGTCATCAGTCGGTTCACTTTTTCTTATATTTATAATACTCCAACGGCAGTTCTGATTGTTAGTTAAATAAATGTAAAGAAAATATTGAATCGATCTTTGTTTTATTAATATCGACAACGATGAGAATCTGAATAAAGTATATTAACTTGAATCAAATACAATTTGTTAGAATACACATTACTATACAAATATCACATCTAATATGTTTGATAATGTCAAACATGAGGAAATTTATGAATAACGTCACATTATTATTATTAATGCCGCTGGTTGCGGGCTACATCTTGATCCATATTCACAAGATCTGAATCAAGAATGACAACTTGCAATATTAATTCTGCATAATCATCAAATGCATGTGTCTGTAATATTACTAAGCATTTTATATGGTAACAAGACGTCAACGAACTTCCTTCATTGAGTGGAAAACCATTTATTGAGCTATTTAACAATATTTTCCCACAACAAACGTTTTCCTTGAATGACATTGGCATTATTAATTTAATTTCACTATATTGAATCAGCGCTCATTCTGGTCTAAGGATGCATTTGTTGTTTATTTAAGATCTACGGTTTGATAAAGGGAACTAATAAAGGAGTCCTTATCAGTATTCTTCAAACATATATATACATTTATACGAATAATATAAATGAAGATTAATTATCTGTGCAATATTGTAAGTGAGTAAGAGAAAATCGATAAACCTTTAATGTATACGGCGCAAACTTTAGAACAACTTTGGTCTTATGGCAATGAAGCAATGAAGTGATACATAATTGAGACATGGCAACAGCTCGAAGCGTAAGCTGGTAACGAGCCTCTCCCCTTGCATTCAAAGTAGCGCCGCTCCGCTACGTATAATATTGGCTGATTTGTTTTCATAACAACAAAGACATGTCTTACGTATTACCTGTGAGGTAATATTGACGTGTCTGAGTGAATTGTATATTTAGAAACGTTATTTCTATGCATATATTATAGTGAGATTATGCTGTTATTTATATTTGATATGATTTCGTATTAATGCAATTCATACCTATTCCTATTAATTGCCTAAGCATAGTTATGACAGTAATTTATTTGAATATGTTCCGTTGTTTACTGTAAAATAAAGCATATATTTTTTGGTTTGCCTAACTTAATTACGTAAGATTGCCGTATTAATTTTAATTGCATTAAATATAATCACTTTATAACATGGATTAACTTGAGGATTATAGGATATTAACGGGGACATTATTTGGACTACCCAAATAATCTCGCCGTCTTATACTTATTGTAAAGATATCTAATCGGCCTCCTTGATTCTAGAGTGCAATTTTGATATAAGTTAAGTGAGATAAATTCACTTCATCTAATTCCAAGACCGATTTGGTGGAGGATTCATATAAAGCTCTGTTGTGGAGCAGAGAATTCATCGACTTGGAAACTTATTGCATCGCACCTGCCTTGTACGGATCTGGTAGGTGGGACAAAAGGGATTTGCAGTGGGCACACGATATGTGCACAAACAATGTGTCGAAAATCACCCGAGGGCTGAGTATTCCATCCCATGATATCTTTCATAAAGATACGGTATTCATCGGGTCAGAAAACTTTAGAGATTTTCAGAAAATGATGACAAATTTTTACTATTATAATATTACTAAAATTTTGTAATTGTAAAAAAGTATATTTGAACATTTAGATCGAGATGCTGTTATGAGCGTGGTTAGAGGTAGAGGTCACGTTTTCAAACGTCTGTCTTAGATTTCACGATATTTTCCTTCGCAGAATTGAGCTGCTCAACTATACAAGATAAATAAGGAAGTGTTTTAAAAATGTATTAAATAGCATTTGCGCTTGAATAAAAAATGCAGTACACAAAGCGGTGTGTTCTAACTTTTCTTGGTAAATGAAATAAGAGTTTTTTTTTATCCAATGCATGCAAATTTAAAAAACATGATGTACTTTTATTTTCTTTTAAAATATCTTCCATTAAATAACACAAACTATCTATTATATTTTGGTATATAACACATAATTTTAGCATAAATACCAGCTAAGAGATAATATTATACAAATTTACCTATCTACGTCATATGTCACGTTAATTCATATCCTAAACTGTCACATTTAATTACGCTTTCACAAACTAAAGACAAGCCCGTCTTAAATTTGATTCATTTGGGATTTATTACTAAATTTGGTGAAGTTCCTCGTTCTGTTTACGTTTAATTACAAAATATTATAGTAGTTTTTCTGTTACAACTATTTTAAATAATTGAATTTTGGGAGTAAATTTGAATCGGATAACATTTGATAGGATAATTTCATATCTCCTTCGTTTATACATTAAATTGATTATTGTTTTGTTATTATATTTAATTGTTAATTTTATAGAATTCAAATGTTTTTTAAATGAGGAAATATTTAAAGGAAATTTTTTTTAACACACTTCGGGATTGGACCCCGCGTCATTTTACCAAACCGAGCAATTTTCACCCGCGATCCAGCTTCAACAATCGATTTTCTTCTACTCTTTCGGTTTCATGAGCCTAAGGACACCTACATGGCGTGCATCTATTAGCTCATATGGAGAATCATATAGAAAGTATATAGAGAATATTAAATTTGACCGTATACCTTATATTTTTATATTATTCTGTGTTATGAGCCAATTTTTATGGTTTTCATTTTTTTTATAGAAAGTTGGTATCCCCAAGCTTGGTAGATAAGAATTTGCGCTTGATTAGTTTGTATCGATAAGAACTGTAAACTTGTGTCAAAGTTGTGACTGTCATTCGGGATGATGGTGGTCTGATAATGAAGGCGTTTGTTACAGTGTCTTTATTGAGCACATTCATACGGTTCATATGCAAAATTGTTCAGTACAAGAAAATGAAATAAAAATGTATGCAACATCCGACCCAATTTTTGTTGACGGCAACTTTGAATTTGAAATTTTATCATGTTGTATATACTAGTCAAGCCTTTTCATTTGATACCCATATTGAGGTAGTTGTGCAAAAATATTTGATCCGACGGATTAAATATTATTTTATTCAGGGTGGCTGATATTTCTGACCGATTTTCATTAAACATAGCTTAACGCACTCTCGACAAATTCACATTTGAAACTAAAATAAAATAATTCATAAATCAATTAATCAATCGGAAGCCAATATCTGAAGACAAAGACACACACTCACACACCACAAACACGTCAAACTTATAGAAAACACCTCGTCGTATTCGTCGGGTTAAAATGATACATATTAAGTTAATTTTACTTAATTTTTAATGGTTCATCAAACATAAAATATCACATTAAAGTGTGGTGCCATAACAAATCAACAGATGTTACAAAGTAGATCAAAAGATAGGTATGTATGGATTTATTTTGTTTCAAAAACAGTAAAATACCAATTATTTGTTGCTTTCGAAAATGAAATGAGATCATTTGTTCATGTATCATCACATTTTGTTGCATGTAATTGATTACTATACGCACATTTTACAACATTTCGTCAGTTTAAATACTAACATAAAACACGTAAAGAAAGATGACTTGCATGAGCACAAATATTTCTGTAACATCAGCAATATTTTTAATTATCATCGTTATCTAAACTAATAAAATTACCATCTAAACAAGGTATAATTGAGTCATACATCAATATTTAACTAAGTAAGATAATTAGGTATGTAATAACATTCTGTGTATGTTTTTTCAGCTCTATATAAATTTCGTAGTGTTATTTATTTTTTGTGCCACTCGTATATTATATAATAATTTCTTCTGTGATAAATCTACTGGTAATGAGAAAGAAATTAGCAGCATTTTTCTGTTTGCTCATGTAGGTACATCTTATTTCTTAAGCTTAATATTGTATATGTGTTTGCGGCAATAAATTGTAACCCCTACGACCTTGTCGGCGGATTTCACCCAAACATTCAAATTAATAAGAGCCATCCTCTGCTGGATTAAATCCAGTGGAACAATAACATTGTTAACATTTCATCGCTCTCGGTTAGCAGTATGCCTACAATATTTAGTACTGCTTAATTTATTAAATTAAGTCGCCCCTTGAGAAGGTGTTATTATTATGATTAATAATGTACATATTGAAAGCGTAAATCTTCCGTCTGCTTCGTTTGCCTTTTGTCAACTGCTTATATTACATTTAAAAGGAATCATATTTTAAATTGTCAGTGATGTTCTCTTTAAAGATATTGTTTACTCAAATTAAGTAAATGCGAGTTGGGCTGTTTTTAAAGGGATAATTGTTTAAATGAATATTCAAGTATAAATTTAGTATCTAAAGTATCCTACACGTAGTGTTAATAGTGTATTAACACATTCTCTTGTCTAAGCAGATATATTGCTATATATTGAATACTTTTGCGGTCTTTGTATAGTTTTACAGCATGTGATTCTAATAGAAAACCACAGAAACTCAATTTATAATTTAATACAATTTCTGTTTGAGTAAAAGTAGAGACGAAATCCCTAAAATTGAAATGTGATAAATAATGTCTTATGTTTCGGACAAAGACATTATCACTATATTAAATATAAGACTGAATTAAATTGTCGTAGATTTGACCAGATACTGTTAAATAGAAGGTTTGTAATAAAAGTAACTTCATAATATGGACAATTTATAAATTTTCCTGTCCTGTCCAAATATCCCATCGTATTACCAAATCTCCAAATCACATTAAGAGTTTACCACACGCCATTACAACTAATTGTTGAGCAAGTTAACTATTATGAGCCGGCTATATGTATGTTCTTTTTTATTTCAATCACGTAATTCAGTAATAATGCACAAATAAGTTAAAATGAAGAAAATTTTAAAAGAGTGAAAAATTAAAAATTTTATGTTTTCATAACGAGGATAATGAAACCATCATAATTTTAAAGTAAAAACTAATAAAATAAATGAAGGCTCAATAGTTATCCATTACCGAGAAGTTTAAACCGTATTTTTATTATTTATTAAATAAGAAGAGCATTTTCTTTATTTATTAAGAAGCAATAAAAAGCAATTGCGATTATTGTTTTAAAGTTTGTGTAGGTTTTCGTTAGACACAATCTCAGAATATGGTATCTTTGTACCTCGGAATGTTGGTGAGCTTTTTTGTAGAAAAGATTTATAGTAGCTTCTAGCTACTCACAGAGCTTTTAATACAATTTTTGACTTCCTTATTACCTATTACCATTATGGCTTACTCATATAGATAATAATAAAGAATATTTAAAAATGCTCAAGTAAACAAACAAAACAAAGTTATTACAAACAAGAATCATATTCAAGATCCAATAACTCATGTAAGAAAATAAATATTGAACATTCTTTATTTCTTTATTTTTAGAATGCAAGATAAACTCGGAAATGAAAGTAATGTATGGCCATTATCCATTTCCTTCATGTGGTCGTGCAAGAGCTCACTACGCTTATTTTAGACAGGTCCTATTCATCCCTGGACCGCCACGTTGGCATGTAAAAAATTGTAAATAACGTTTTTCAAAAGAAAATTAATTTTGGTCTCGCGGTCAAATACAAACAAGTTACCTAGGTCTGGCTTTGATTGGAACTATTGATATTGCTTCATTGATTATTAGCTTTAGTTCGCGTAGTAAAAGAAATGATAGACAGTTTCGGGGTTTTCCCTATAAAGTTCTTGTTGCCGTGGAATACTAACTAAAATTGGAATACTAACTAAAGTTGGATAAAAACTATATCCTTTTTTGGGTCTTAAATTTAATCAAAATCCGTTCAATGAAGGAGATTGTGTAGAAGAGAGAGGTAGATAGACAAACAGAGTTATTTTCGCATTTATAACATTTGTAGAGACTGCTATAGAATTTCTGAAATTTTAAAATAATCTTGAGGCTTATTATATATTGCCTTACCTCTACTCGGACCAGTGATGGAAAACGTCGTGAGTAAACCGGCATGCCGAAGAATTACAAGTTCGATGACATTTGACATCAACAACATTTGACACAATACAACCTGCACTTGGTCAGCCTGGTGTATTATGACCTGAACCCTCATAGGAGGCCCGTGTTCCTGCTGTGGAAACATAATCCATGGGCTGATGATGAATAAAGGTAATGCACCCTTGCCAACTCTAATGGGAGTACTAGAGAAATGTTATGTTATCTCTATTTCCAGCAAGAAAGGATATATATTCCTTTTCTAAGAAAGTCTCAATGGCGCTTCTGGCTATCTGGTTGCATTCAACCGGCAAACGAACGATGACCTAAGTAACTTAAGGCGTATTGTGGGCGTCTATTTATATGTGACACCTGAGATTAATATCAGGCAAGCACAGGATAATTGATCCGAATTTTTAGTTCAGATAGTTTTGGGTTGGTTCAAACTACGTATAAGGGATAATTACTAGATAGTTAAAGCAAATTTAATCAGAAGTCCATTCTATTTTCTAAATTTTTGAGCATGGACGTGCTAACAGTAATACATGAGGCTTTCCACAAAACCCTAGATTCCATTGACGTTATTAAAAACTCATTAACTTGATGGTATGCATACAGCATTTAATTGTAAGCGTCTCGCACTAATTGTTTCCGGGGATAGGTAATATATGTAATAGTTTACTTGATAGCAATGTGGTGCTTGAAACGAGGCGAGATGGGGAACAAACACGGACTTAACTGTACTTGAGGAGTAGATTCCCTTTTAATTAAACGAGTTCTAGGCACCGCGCTAACCGACAGCAAGTAGTAAACTCACGTCCAAATTGATATAAAACCCTGTGAGCGCTTCTTCGATGACGAGACTAAATAAAATAAACGTTAAATAGCAATTTTAGTATTTTCATCTTCTATGTAATTAGAAAGTTCCGCTTATTACAGACATCTATACACAAAATTTGGATATTATTCATTATTTTTTTATGAAATCGATCAAGAGATTTTCATTTACGGCTTCGTCTGCGTATGCAAAAAGAAAAGAAAATTATATTACTCCTTAGCTCCTAACTATATCCAGACATAAGCACATCACAAGACCGCTCTATTGCGACGTGATAAAGAACACAAAAACTTATTTTAATCGCCTATTTCTGTGTGATTACAAAATTCCTTAGAAGATGTCAAAATAGTTCTAGCGAACTAATTTATGTACGTGCTATATGCAGTATTTGGCTTACAAACATAATTAAGTGAGCGATTTTATAACTTATAGCAATTACTAAATTTTAAAATACTACATTGGAGCAGTCAGGTAGGCTACTAATTTGCATAGTATGAGACCGGAACAGGGGTAATTATTGAGTTATTAAAAACCTATTAGCAACATGAATGTTACGTGCTATGTCTCATTCATTCACATTATATCACGTTTTATCAGTCTTATGTGAACTTGAATGGGCTAGTTTTATTGCAAGAAGTTATTAGGACATGCGTGTTTTCTTTTATTTATACCCTAAAATACGATACGTTATGATATTAAAAGTATTAAGTGATATTAAATATTAGTTCAAAATATATAGTATCAAAACTATTGTAAGGAACAACGTTTTAAAGACAACTAGTCACTAGTAATAGGTGCGTTGGGGTATTGTAGAAACATACCGGCGTATGGAGAACATAGAGCTGTTACCAAGGATACACAGAAATTTCTAATTGCATGGAAGACAATTTTCTACGGGATGACGCTACTTTAAAATACCTGGTACGAGTCGGCTTATTACAGAATTTGCATAATCACAAGAGCACCTTCAGTCATCACCCTTCATGAGCATGAAATAGGTAATCTCGTAATCTTGCAAACCTAACCAAGTAAAAAATAAACATTTCTTTCAAACAAATTTTAAGAGGAAAACCCAACAATCAATTCGCTCTTTCTTTAACTCTCTGAATTCCATTTTTGATCCCGTATTGTGAAACGCACACGTCTTTTGGAATTCAATTAACCTACTTTAAAAGTAATAAAGACTTTGCGGAAAATTAAAGCGCGTCTGTAAGAGGTTTATCTCCATAGGTGTTATCACCAGGTAATTTTAGTATCACAGTGTTATACTTGAAGAGAAAAGCTTGGCTTACGGGATAGTATAGATAAAGAGGCAGCTATAATTCTTGTCTCGTAAAATGTAATGCTCTTGGGAGTGGTGAATTTTGTGAACATCGTTGTGCTCCAAGTACTGATTCACCTTATTTATGATCAAACGTACGTTTAGACGATTTGTCAATGAGTTTTTGTTTCACCATAACAAGCTGTTAACAAATTTCTGTTTTAATTTGTTAAGTTTGTATTATTGGGTATTCTTTCAAATAAAATATGTCTTTCATGTAGAGGCCATAATACAATTAATTTGTTAAAATAAATGAATATATGTGATAACCAGTCGTATCTATGTTCATATAATACGTGGGGTTAATTGATTTTTTGCACCTTACAATGTGATATAATATCCGCTATAGACGCAAAATAGGCCGTTTTTTAATCAAAAATTATTGAACTGTAGCAAAATATAATTTCGTGTAATTCATAATACAAATTAAAGTAAACGGACTTATTTATATCTTTGTACAAATTGTGCATAGTTATTAGTAATAGCCACTGAACTGATTAGAAAATGTATTGTATTTAAGTTTTTCAAACCATTCATTAATCATCCTTAATCATATCGGGGAATTACCACTCTCTTGCAGTCTATTGAAGAATGATAACTAGCAGGAAAAATACTTGATAAAACAGGCTGCATTAGAATATATTGTCAAACAGCAAGCATTAAGTACATTAAAGTGATTTATTTTATTAAAGAAATGCTTTTTGATGTACCTCGCACATCAAAGTTGGTCAGGTATGTACTTTTAAGTAGGCTAGTATTAATAAAAGTAACAAAATATAACTGTGACAATCCTACTATCCTACTAATATTATAAATGCGAAAGTTTGAAAGGATGTGTGTGTGTGTTTGTTGCTCTTTCACGCAAAAATTACAGAACCGATTGTAATGAAATTTGGTACGTAGACAACTGGACAACTGGAATAACATATAGGCAATTTTTTATCCCGATATTCCTACGGGATACGGACTTACTCGGGTGAAACCGTGGGGCGCAGCTAGTATTATATAAAGGGAATGTATTTAGTTGTGTCTAGCATTCACTTAAATTTAAAGTTTTTAGTCTACTGTTTTATCTACAAAATACTTACATGACTGGCTGACTGACTCTAAAGATAGTAACGAAGAATTTAGAGAAACTCTCAATATGATTGTAATCGCATATTATTGTGTTTTATTTTATATTGATTCTCATACCTTACCCAGAATTAAATACTCAGCTATGTCACTCCAACAAAGACGATCTGAGACGAGTTTGCAAGGCGTGTAATTGAAAGATCGTCCCTAAAGTTGCAGAATCTATGACTTTATTAGAAGTAATAAATTTTGAGTGAAGAATTTAAATAGATAAAAACAACATAATATAAAATACTAATTTTTAAGTGACTACCATTTTAATAGATTTTAAAGTTACATAATTATATCTTTAATGTAAAAAGCATTGTATTTTTTTTTACCCTAGCAATATGGATATCAAGTTAAATATAAAAAATGACAACAAAACCAAATATTTAGCAATCGCGTCTTTTGTTTTTGTAATTCATGTTTCCTAGCTAATGCGTGATTTGACCATACCCCTACCCCTTAACCAGTTATTATCACACAGTAATAGTAGTAATTTATTTAATAAAATTTTCTGAGGATGTTTGACAGCTTTAAATATCGAAAAAAATGAAAGTCTAAATATTATAATCCGTCTCAATTGATTAGCCTTACTGCACTGATCTGACTGATGAATCTATGTATCTACTCGTGGTAACTGGTAACACCACTTACCACCAGTAGATACATAGAATTCCGTTTATTCGAAATAGTTTACGCTAGAGATTCGATATAATAATTGTATTGGATACGTTATATCAAAGGAATAATCTGAAACAGGCACAATAGCTTAAACAAAATGTTTGCGAGCACAGCCAAGGATATTCAAATAAATACCAACGCTTCCTATATTATTTGTTTCGATTTATGATTGTTTTATAATAGCAGAATAGAATTTAAAACAAGTTTGAAAGTCTAAACTATCCATCTGACGTAAAAGATGTGGAGCAGGATCAATGACAACATACCTGGAGGGAGTGGGCCCAGGCCTCAGCGGGAATCAGTTCGGTTTTCGCCGCGGTCGGTCCACGCTTGATGCGATATCTCGTGTGAGGGCCGCCGCGGAGGACGCGGCTACTAGTGGCGAGGTTTTTCTGGCTGTGTCTCTGGACATAGCCAACGCATTTAACACCCTGCCGTGGAGCACTATCCTGCAGGCCCTCCACTACCACGGTGTGCCGGGGTATATGGTGCGGCTGCTGCGGTCCTATCTTTCAGATAGGGCTGTGGCGTACCCAACCCAAGCTGGCTGGAGTCAGAGGGAAGTGTCGTGCGGTGTACCACAGGGATCGGTCCTGGGACCTCTCCTGTGGAACATCGGATACGACTGGGTTCTGCGCACCGAAAATCTCCCAGGTGTCGGCGTTATTTGTTACGCGGACGACACTCTGGTGA
>NC_052118.1:4787454-4825194 GCF_012273895.1 Zerene cesonia | reverse complement strand
AAAAAAAAAAAAAAAAAAGGATCAATGACAACATAATGGGCAGGTTAGACACATAATTAATGTCATAATTTTTTTGAAACGTAATTCTACACGGACGATAGAAAAAATCTCTTCCAAAAACTACACAAAACGAAACAAAACTTACACGATCTGTAACTGATAATTCGCGGTAAAAGCAAATATCTACTTGAAACACACAAGCACAAGTTACAAATAATAATAATCAATAGTACAACAAACTACTTTTCAAACTTACTAAAGTAAGCTTATTATGATATATAAACGCATTTTTGGGATTAGCCGCAACATATTTAAGCACCACACATTATTCTAAGCTTTTGCCCTATCAGCTTTAGAAGCGGAGAAAAAATACTACCTACAAATACAAAAGAGGTTGGGCTGGAAGGGGCAAAATACGCGAATTGTTCCGCTCACGCCGTCTCACGAGGAAAGAATAGAGTAGTATTCGCGTACGGAAGAAGGGTTACCATCTGAAGGGGGGCATGGAACCGAGCGGCCGTTTTCGGGGTCGTGGAAGATGAGAACTGAGTTCCCATGACCCTTACTAACAACGGGGCAAGACAGATTACAGTGGAGTCAAGTCAGTAGGTCGACTGCCTATAATATTTGACAGTAAGCCGAAAAAGTCCGACATAACAGATGGCCTTTTCTCCGAAGAAGTGGGTAAACATGAGCATTCTCTACCGTAAAAAAAGAGTCGTGAATATGACAGATTGCATGGTTCCTCAAAAACTTAATGTTAGTTAATAGTTTTCTACTATTTTTTGTAGTAAATATACTGTAAGTAAGCAGCATTTATACTTGCAATGGTATTATTTGCAAAAGAAACCTAAATATTGTGGAGTATGAAGTCAGAGCGAACTAATCTCAAAGTAAAACTTTCCTTTCGCTCATTCGCTGCGAAATCAACATTTTTTATACATTTTACTTGCTACTCTTGAAAATCAAAAAAGATTTTCCGTCCACGCTACATTAAAATATATTATATTATAAACATACGACAATACATTATCTAGAATTTCTAGAAAATACGACGTGTCCGTTTTATGTTGCTTAAGCTTATCAATAAATTATGACACACAGTAACAACAAATAGCTAAATCATTGAGACCAAAGAAAAAAAAAGTGAAAATCTATGTTACATTATATAATTCACTACATAGTATAAAACAAAGTCGCAAGAAGACCCGTGAGAATCCAGGACTGGTCACTAGTATAATTATAAAAATGTTTCCATAAATCTTTCCTGTAACATCCAACTCAATGAAACGATAATGCAAGTGTTGTGTAAAATTTTAAGCGCGATATCGTGAAGGGAATACGGAGATCCCTAATAATATTATATGTAAATTCTTTATAGAGAAGGGAAATCGCGTTGAATGTTTATTGATTAAATTTCTACTATCGTATTCTAGTGGCTGTGGTTTTCAGCGTATTTCTTCGTGTTTATTGTGAAAGAATAAACAGCGTTTATGTTACGGTTGCAAATAGGAAATCTTCTTACAATATTGAAGTCATGTATTCACGTGCATTTGTATGATAATTACAATAATATTTTATGATTGTATTAAATATTCTTTACTAGGTGCTTGCCCCGGGTTCACGTAAGTTGACCCAAGATAAAACATAGTCCATATTTCTCTGTAAATATAAAGCTTATACGTTGCTTTCTACTGGTTAAGATTTAAACAAATGTATTAATAATTTCTCAGGAAATTAATTACATATAAATTATAAATATTTCCGATGATTATTTAATTGGTGTAGATCCCCCATTAATTATTAAATTAGTGTAGATCCCCCGATGATTATTTAATTAGTGTAGATTTCATTTGTACAATTATATGAGGACAACGACATCTGCAGGGAAGGTAAAAGCAAAATTTATGCAACTTTCTGAACAAAGCAGTTAACGAGTACTCGATTGAGATCCGTATTTTATCTCTAAACTACTATAGCCCTACGACTTCATCCAGAATTTATTTAAATTTTATTTAATGAAGCTATGTAATGATTACATTTTTAATGTTATAACTTTATTAATGGATTTGCTTATTCATGTGTAAACTGGTGATATTATTAGTTTTCGTAAGTACTAATCGACTAAGATTTTTTTTTCGACTTTTGTAATATCCCATAATACCAGCTAACCCTAATGAAATTGGCGTGACGTATCGAAACTTTCACTGTATTTTAAACAATTTCTATTCATTTAGCTGCGAAAGAACACACACATACACATGAGTGACCTCTAAGAACACTGTTTATTCTGTATCTAGATACTTATATAAAGTTGATATCCACATTGAATATGAAATTATTAAAAAAAAACGATAAAATACATTGAAGTTTAATAATTATTGCTAACATTGAATTCTAAAGATAAACCACAAAGTATAAAAATTCTTTCCCACTAGACGTAGAGCTAAGTTTCTTTAAAACTAAAAAGTTTGCTTAAAAATTTGTTATCGCTCAGTCATGTAAAATTAATTTTAAGAGAAGTTTTTGTTTAATGGTGCGCCCATTCTAATCCCATCCCATGCTTTTATAACGCACTGCTTGACTACATTACATATTCCTGAAGGAGAAATAAATAGATGATATCAAAAGGTGAAGGATAATAATAGACAATAGATACATATAATAATAGGACGAGGATAAATTATTAATATATACTTGGAAAAAGAAAGTATAATAAATAGATTTAGGAAGTCATATTATGTTGATCGACAATTCTTAATTACAATTGTCGTCAATGGCCGTTAATGATCAAAATATTATAGAAAATGAACAATCTCATCATTGAATCAATCAATTTATTTTCATATAATTTCAATCATGTTCATATAATGACGATTTATAAATTCATGTAGTATGACGTGTAGTATACACATAAATTATATGTAGGTACGTGGATCATAGTAAACTATATCGATATTTAAAATTTATAAAACACTTGTAGGTAGTACGACGCTCGGGTTTTCACAGCGTTGAGCCCGTTCATCTATCAATATTGATGTGAAATAAATAATATATCAGCCAATATTAGGCAACAATGATTCAAAGGCAAAATAGACTTAAAATTGAATTGATTAAGTATTTAACGATTTATCTATTTTATATATTTAAACCTACATTAATGTAAGTTCGTAATATGGCTGTATAAATAGTAACGAAAATAATTTTCATTTTCCTTTATAAAACGGGGAATTGCATTACGTACACATTAAGTCATGAATGACGTATGCAATATGTAAAATATATTGCAAATATTTTCCTTGTTTTGCCATTGAGTTATTCGACCTCTTTTTGCCAAATTTCCTGTAAAACCCATGCGTCAAGAATCTGGTATTTGACCAAGTTTTTAATCTAACGGTGGATTCTTAAGCCTATTTTTGACTGAAAAAGAATTGAATTAAATGTACATATTATGTAAATTTTACAACTTATCTTATTAGGTTAGTTATCTTCTTAACATGTTTTTTATTTGTGCTGTTTATTTTATTGATATATTTATATTTTAGGTATGAAATTCTAGTCAAGATAAATATGATAATAAACTGTTATCGTATTATTAGATAATTGTTAAGCTTACATATTTATCGTTCAAAAGACGCATTTAATAAATTAATTCTAATTATAATATAATTTATTTGCTACGAATATCAAAATGGTAATTCACAAACAAGAAAATCCTACACAATATTTCATTGAAAAGAATTGATGGGATCGAATGGAGTTATCGAGCGCTCGCGGATAAGTGTATTTGTTCCAATAGTCGGCAGTCGTGGGGCGTGCGCTCCTAGCCGCAGCTGCAATTACCTAATGATGCGCAGCAGTTACCCAATTACCCCGACTGCTACATTTACGTTTTTAGTTCCGCTGAATCGGACGCCCGCACCGAACGATAGTTAACGTTTACACAAATACTTTCCATTCGTTCGCTCCGTCTTTATTATGTTTGCCCGTACCTACTAAGATTATTTGAAATTCCATTTTACATTCTCATAACGTATTATACCAATCTTGTGCACTATAAATAAAAAATTAACCGTCAGCTCAGTTTGCGATACCGCAGCCTGAAACTTAGACGGTTTCCTATACTAATTTTGTCACAAATTAGTGCAGTGTGGACTTCACAAACAAAGTGAGAGAGATGTTAATTTAATGTACGACGGTGTCACTCGACGCGGTCCGTTCCGACTTTCAAAGGACTAGGGCAGCCACGGATTCTCTATTATGTAAATTTTCGAGTAATTTTCTCCGGTACTGGCCAGACTTTGTAACCCGAGCGGGCGCCTCATTAATGCTTACCTGAACTCGTTGCCGTTTCATAACATTTTTACAATGCCACTCTAAAAGGTACAATGTTTTTATGGTTATACCGTCCAAATTGAAACTTAAAGTGTTAGCAAAATAATTAAGGTGAATTTAGCCGCTGTTGATGCTTTCATTTTCAGACTACAAGTACTTTAGAGACTGTATTTTCATGACGGTCAAATTTAAAGGTTGTTTATTTATATTTTCATTCGTTCATAATTATTATACAAGAATGAAAATAATTTCATCCAGCTTTTAATTACACAAAATACAGAGAGCAGTATAATATTGAATACGGTCATAGTCACATGATTACGAGCAAATGATAAAAACTAAAGAAAAACATCAGTGGCGTAAAACTGGACAAGTAATTATGTACCGAAAGCCCAGCTGTCAAAATGTTTTGCAAACTTCTATGAAGTGGGACACATAATATGAAAACCTAACGGGTACTAATCCATAGATGAGCCGTCGCTTTCGTAGGCACATCTGCGTCTGCAACGACAGAACGAAACAAAAACTAAATGAGAAAGGTTTTGGAAGTGGTATTGTGGCAAGTCGCGGAGCACGCCGTAGGGTTGAAGACAGTACTTTTAATATAAGTCTTGCTATGCACTACTGCTTTATGATATTCCTTTGTGTAAACAACTGACGGTCTCAAAATAAAAACGCATTTTAGTCACTTTGTGTTCCATTGTAGTATTATTCCACGCTTTATTACTACCTGCATGTTTGTGGAATAATGGAGTTAACTTTTGTTTCTACTTTAAATTTGTATTCGTATTGCACTGCTGTTGTAATTAATTGCTTTAATTCAACAAATTATAAAAACTTTACATTTATTAAAGTCACTAAATAACTTTATCTTTATTAAGTCTAGACTATATCTTTACGGATTACGTGTAACTGTTGAATAATTAGCCGACAAAGTAAAAGGGAGGTGATAATAAATAAGACGGTACTTAATTCTATCTGCTTTTATTTTATGTAAAATGTAAAATAGTTTACGACACTCACTAGACGTGACGTGTTTATCAACCACGCCTTTAAACGGTAACAATGATAAAGTATTTATATTCAGGATCTTTTATTTTATTTTAAAAATACTGCTAATATAATGCCTAAACGTATATAAGTAGATTTGCATACAAAACTGTAAATCTATAAGAAAATGGTCTAAGATAGTTATATTATATGATATTTTCCTTGAAGTTACGTTTATAAACTTTGTATGCATATTACCTTTGTAACTTTTTCATTTTAAGTCTAACATTTCATAATTTTACAAAAGCAAAATACCTATAGAACGGTCCGACTCATTCTTGAGGCAAAAATATAACACCTCTACTTCGCCAGAATTTTTTTAGATGATATCGTATTCATTGAATACCTGAGTGAATCTGTCCTTGGTCTGTCTAAATATTACTGATGAATTATAGCTGTATACTGAAATATTTAAGTACAGATGAAAATGAACGTGTGCATCACAAGTTCAGTCACGTACGATGTATATAACAAAATGTTGAATGACGTGAAGCGACAGATTTCTCGAATTGCCTGTAACGTATCGATTACGAAGGGAAATGTTCTACCCACCTTTTACATCAGTTTATAAATCACTAAGTAATCCATCAGCTCATCCAATCGCTTCTATTTCTCGCAGTCCTGTCATTTTTGCGAAATATTTTTTCCGTTCCATCTTCCTTGTTACGCCATATTTTATTCTTTTGATGTGTTATATTTTATTGCAGTAGATGTACGAGTACGATGATGGTAATGAGATAAACGACATACGAGCTTTTGTTCTTTATGGCGCTATCTTATGTTTTTGTGTTATAAAAATGTCTATTCATTTATGGGAAGATGAGAGGGATGTAGGATTTTAAAATTGATTAGATATGGTCTTATTAGAGATCACGTTTAAATAATATGAAATACTAACTGTAATTATTAAAATTACATATATTTTTATTCAAAATACATTACCTTTATGATTGTCTTTGAAATATCCACACACTGCTGGATGTGGATATTTCGTAGTCTATAATTAATATGTTTAAAAAATATTGCACATTGCACATATATTAAAATAAAGTTAGCATATTGGTATCAATTCAAATATAAATAAGGTTGATAAAAAGGAAAAGATTATTCCCAGGAACTTCCATTTATTTAAAAGCTTTAATGCATTTGCTAAGCTCTTATGATTTTGTTGCGAACTCGCAAACGGATAATTAATTATGCCCCAATCATGAGTCTTAAGTCGACTTCTTCGTTGTTTCTTAATGAAACCTCCATCGTGGTTATAAAATAAAGCGATACTAGTAGTAGATGTGATAATAATTTTAATCTATTTATAACTTTAATGTAGAGTTGCAGGACAATTAACACAGTCTAGAGATTTGATTTTAAAAATGTCAAATTCTATCATTAAAAGATATCTAGCAATATGTAATAGAATGTATTTAGAAGTTTTGGAAAGAGGATCTTGCAGTGGAGGGTTTTGTAACTAATTCAGAAACTTTACAAGAATAAACACTATCATACACACACATACGTGCATGGTACCTACATGGGTAAATGTGGTAATTTACATTATCTTTTAATCTCAAATCTCAGCCGCTACTGAAATATATAGCAACTGCATCTTATACAATATTCCACGCTACACACTTACTTTATTTAAATTTAAATAAGATTTCTTATGCGCTATATAGACTTATAATATGCTCTATAAAAAGCTGCTTTATAGAGTTAAGAGCTTAGGACTAGAGGCGTGCGGTCAAAAATATTAACATTTCTATTTCCTCTGCAAGTGGTTGTAGTTGAGTTGAATTCTCGCATCGCGAATGTACGTTGTAATCCATCATACGAGTTTTCTATGTAGCAGAAATAAAAAAGACTTGTAACAGATAATATTTCATGTTTCTCTGAAGAATATAACAAAACTGGGCTACAATTTTGGTGAGACTATAATTAAATTATTGTTAAAATTAAACAAATACCTCCAATACATATTTCATGAATTTTGGTTTGCTACTATGTGGCATTTAAAAAAAATATGGATGGCGATAGTTCAAGTTGAAAACAATTATAATTTCTTATATTTATCTTTCACCAATACATCATCAGCTTAAAATGTAATAAAGATGCTAGTATATGGTGTATGTTAGTTACGCTAACTCAAATCACCCAACAATTTTACTATATACTCATTGGTTATTTTAGCGGTGCGGAGACCGGATGGTCGGAGCTAGAATATTGAATTCTAAACGTGTCTCCGAAGAGCGTACGTGCTCGTGACCAACTGCTCAAGCCTCAACAAAAAGTCCAAATGGATGTCCACGAGGAGGGTGCGAAGGAGGCCATTGTGTCCGAGATGCACTTAGGCGCCTCTGCAAATCTCAACACATTTCGCTAGTAACGAGAAACTGACTATATACACAAAAAGTATAAGCAAACAATTCATGAAATCTGCAGCAATATTGCAAAATGCGAAGAATATTCATGCAATCAACAATATTAAGTATCGATCTGCTTAAATGAATTAATATTCTCGGACATCAAAATGAATGCGCGGAGGTTATTATTCAAAGTGTTCTGGAGCCAATTAAATGGAATTTCATCTTTTAAGTAGAGTGATTTTATCCCATAAAGCGAATTGAGAGATATGAAGAGTAGAGTAAATAGTTACACGCGAAATGTTATCGTCGAGGAGGTATTTGCACCCGGCCTCTGCCCTCCGTTAAATTTCATAAAGCTTTTCAGGATAATATTAGATTTAAATCGACAATCTATTTTCAGATATGTCGTAAATGTCGCCGGGTTCAATAATGTATTACTATTGTAGCATTTCTATCATTTTTTTTATTTTGATAGTAGAAATATTAATACTGGAACTATATATGATTTATGCAATGGGAATATATATGTTCGTTGCTTTCCATTAAAAATAAATCAAATGTATTGTAAAAGAATTAATGTATTATATTAATCGAGCATAATATTTAAGATAGGTAAGCGACTGTAAATTGATAAAAAATGAAATCAAAAATTTAACGTTAAGGAATTTTATTAAATCCAATATCATCCTTTAAAAAAACGAGGGCTTATAACCATAGAGGCTAGAAAACCATCAATTCTACTTATCTATACAATTATTCAACTACCGTCATAATGTGGGTTTTCCTAGCTACCCTTTGTCTGTAATCGAAATACTAAGCTGAAGTGATTTAAGATTATGGTGTGGGATAATAGCGTTCATTTTCGGTTCCACGCAGCACAGGTGCGATGGGCGATTTTTCTCAAAATTACATTATTTACGATCATTGTAATTCCTTTAACTGAACCCAAATATTGGGATTATAACATGAATGGGAAAATGTTATTCGCAAACATACAATCGATGTTATCATGATTTATGTTATTATTACAGATAGAAACGCTTCACATCGTACGACGCATTACAATATAGGTATTAAAACGAGTTTTGCAACTCGTATCAATGAACATTTTGATATTAAATGTTCTGAATTGTTAATTACTGCTATGCAACAATAATTACGTACAGGTATAAGGAACTTACTGTAAGAAATATTAGCGGACTGAAACGAGCTTATTAGTAATATAAACGTTCGCGAACTTAAGTAATTTATTACCCAGTAACGTCAAGCGAACTATTAGAGCCTCTCCCTGGGAGATTATCATCGTGGGGTTGGAAACGTGAGGACCCAGACGGTATCAGTGCCGACTCACTGCTTCACTACTCTCTGCACCGCAATCCAATTCGTACATTAAAATATATTTTAGACTCGAAGTCTGTCACGTCGTCTTGTAAAATAGGATTGGATTGGTAACTATGTATTTAAGGCAATCAGTATATATGCAGATTGTTGATGTAAGTATGCAGATATTAAATAATAATAGTATACTCGTATGTACATATGAATTTTTAAAATACCTTGTTAATTCCTATGTAACCTATAGACTATGTTCATTCAATTTAGCGTTGCCAAAATATTCTCGACATATCATTTAACTAGCTCTGGCGTCACCTGTGGTACATACATTTTTGGAAATGGTCTAGTATTTCCTGATATTAGAACGTTCAACAAACTCTTCAGCATATGTTATTAAGTAAAGATTTTATTTCGAAAATCTAAATGGAAGGAAATTGTTACTGTTTATTTGCTTTTCTACGACGTAAAATTCCAAAATGAAATTATTCGTATATACACCGGAAATATTAAGAAAACCAAGTTGAAATCCCCCGTGTATGTTTAGAGGAAACCGCAACAAATTTGTTTATTTATCCAGCCTTTGACGTTCGTGTGGTTGAAAATAGAATGAAGATAAAACGATTAGCAATAGCTTAATAATTACAAGTGCAATAGGGATTTTTTCACCAAAATATTTAATCTACAGATTATATCGTCCGTAGAAATTATAATTTATGTTAGTCAGCAAACGGAAAGATGGAAATATCCCGAAAGTTTTGATTTATTGAATGAGTATCAAGAAATGCTTTCAGCCTACAAATAACTATTGGAAATAATAATTGTGTGAATTTGTTTCTTATTCCTAAGAACTTTTTTGGAGGTAATATATGAATAATTATGTACAAAAAGTCGGAACAAGGACTGATACTGACCATACATTCCTCCGTTATTCCACAGATAATATAATACTGTAGAAGCTAAATCATAACTTAAAGTATAAATCATAATTAATGTAGTGGAAGTTATTGTAAAATTTTCAGATATTTTTGTTACATAATAATGAATGTTTTGGCGAACCTTTGTCATAAAAAGATTTATATTCTTTATAAATCTCAGTAAACTTACAGTCAGCCATATTAATAATATAAATATTTGATTTAATTTATATACTTATTATTCAAATAATTAATATTATATAACCCAAAATAGTTAGCAAAGCACGGTACAATTTGAATTAATGTTATATTAAAAGCATTTATTCAAATTGTGCTAGGTCTCATCTTCATATATGTAACGTTCATTATGAACTTCGAGTAGTAAGGGTTTATTTAATTGTAATAATCTTAAATTTTTCATTAGTTATGTTATGCTAAACTTTTAAATTAGTTCTTTTATATATTTTAACTAAAGAATTTGCCACTAAATCATCTTGGCTGTAAGATTAGACGAGTAATAACTAAAGGTTCCTACTTCTTCTCTGAGCTGGCCGACCGTCAGACAAATAAATTTGTTTGGGTTGGCTGCCTAAGTGTAAAACACTTGAAAGTTAGACGTCCCTTTTATTTTCAGTATATCCTAATTATTTTAAAGCTCCTAACAATTACTTGCAGTAACCGTCTCCAGTATCGTCCACGACGTTTTATTAAACAAGCCTTCTTTAAATGTTAAATATATCATCGGGTTGATGATATATTAACGTTCGGTGAGTGGGGAGCCAGAGTCCAGTATCCTTTTTCCCACCTTTTCCCACTCTATTCTTTAGTTCCTGTTGCCAGTCATTTCCTTATCCTTTGCGTCTTGAATGAGGGCAACAAATTGCAACGGCTCTGCCCCTGCAAATGTTCATGGGCGGTGGTTATTTTTTACCATGATGCGAAACACTAGCTCAGTACCCCGCTATTACGTACACAAAAAAAAGAATTAATCTATGAAAGAATTGTATTATGAATATTGTTTACAAAGAAAAATACTACTTCGTATTCACTACGTATTCATGTATTATAATGCAATATTTAAACTCAGTTTAAGTCACTTAATATGATAGATACTGCCCAAAAGCTATGTTTAATGTTCGACAAAATTTTGGTGAATTGCTGCTGAAGACGTGCAAAATAAATAGTGGGCGGAGCATACAGCCTGTGATCAATGTACCATCTATTAGTGTCTTTTTTATTTACAATGACTGCTTTGATTCACCATTATTTATCTTCAGATATACTTATTATTTGTTGGCATGTATATCATATGATTCTCAATAACCCATTGTGAAAATAAAAATAGTCAAAACAACCGTCCATTACGCAAATTGCTCCAGACCAGGCTTTGAAACTAAAACGGTAAGTATAACGGGCAGGCCAATTTAAACTAAACGTCTTAAAATTTTATAAAGGCATGATTTTGAAATAAATAATTTTTAAAAAGATGCTTCCATAATGTTTTACATTATCCGTATTATGTTCGTGTTGTGAAATAGATAGAAATAAATAATATTAATCAGTGAACTAGTGGAAAATGGCCTATCTATCAAAAATCTTCAGTGTGAAGCTAATTTTATGAAAAGAAAATGTTTATAACATGATAATTCCATTTCAGCGACGATTAAAGGGAAAATGATCGTTAAGTGCACTTTCTTCCCGTTTACAACTATTATTCACTTATAAATTTTCAACATTTAGTGTTGGTATTATTGGAAATATAATTACGTTTCATAGAAGCGCCGTTTCAGTAGATGAGTGGCTATAACTTTATCGAAGGAATACCAAATACTATGGACCAAACGATCGATAAATCGCTTTCATATATACTTACCTAGTCTTTTCATTGCGATTCTTAGAATGGCAACGTAATTAATTAAACATGTTATTAAGAGTATATGAATGCAAGATATTTTATATATAGGAAATGTCTATAAAGGTTTTAAATTTGACTCAATATACGAAATCAAAGATAGTCTTGTAATTTGTATTCCAACATAATTGTAAAAATAGTATTGTAATGTTATTAAAGTGTGTCGACAACGACACTTTTATTCCTCAAATATGTAAATTATAAACGAATAATTAATTGCATCGCTGTGAAAATTTTCGGAATATGTTAATAGCCAATCACTTATTTACAATAATGAGGCAACTGGGAACACTTCCTGTATAAAGCCTTTTGTATTGGACGATAAAATTTTATCATAATCTAGGTACAAAGCACGTAAAATATAAAATCAATATGCACATTGAGGATTATATTGGTCTTATACTATGTTTGAAGGCGTGAAGATATTTAAAAAAAAAACTATGATACGGTAGGGAAGACCTCGGACTTAAAATTGATAAGAGGATCGTGACAAGCAAGTTTGCAGATAACATCACCACTACTCAAAACGGTGAAGGAAAATATCGTGGCTAACCGGCGTATCCAAGAATCGATAAGTTCGACGACATGTGACATCTGTCAACCCGTATTTGGCCAGCGTGGTGGATTTTGACCTGAACCGTGAGGCCTGGAATCCCAACAGTGACAAAATGTAAGTTAATGATGAAGAAATTGAAATTATACATAAAGGAGAGGTTCACATTCGGGTTATAATAATGTGCATATAAACAATAACAATAATCTTGAGAAATTTTGAAAGAATGGAAGGCAAGCAGGCATCCTGCCTCGTGATCAAATTTTTTCTATTCTTTCAAAATTTCTCATTTATAAAGCATTTCAATGCTATAAAACTAAAAATTAAATTTAACAATAATCTTTCTTGTTCTCGTGTCCACATATATCAACCATTATATGTTACATGTATTTCCTTCTTATATTAGCGATCATCTCATTTGAATATATCAGTTAATAGACATCCGACGTAGGAAGCGCACGAAATTTTTCCAAAATTGTATCGATAAAACATTCACCGTTTACAATTCGCACCTGATAAATTGAATCTGTGGGAGATTTAGATTGAGGATAAGTAAACGTTACGGTAAACACGAACACGGAGTTCAAACTTGATCGTTCTGCATCCTCGCACTATCAACAATTGTTTAATATTAAATTGAAGGCAGGTCAGCAAGTTGGATCGTTCGAAATTTAATTCAAGATTACAACTCCGTAGAAAGCAACGGCTAAATGTCTCTTAAATTATAATAAGAATGAATAAATTAAAGTATTATATTATAATAATATATAACATTATCCCAGGTTACAATATGAAATTATAAACTTAAAAATGTAGTCGGTTTAATGTTGATAAGCGAATCATTTGTATTTATACATAAAAGCACTAAAGCTAATTCGTTTTTTATATTTTGAACAGATCCAAAAATATGCATTCAGAGTCAGAATAGATGATTGATTGCGGATAAGGCGTTTTAGTATCTGAATGAATACATAAATTGTAAAAAATATTTTATAATAGAGTACTAATTTTGTGTTTTAAAACATATCGTCATCATCGTCATCAGTCCAGAATTGTTCTCACTAAAGGGACAAACACTTCTAAAGAGAGTTATAAAAACGTACCAAGAAAACTTCTCTAAAATATATCTACCTACTAACAAGAAATTATATTATATAAACCTATCTTTAGAGTAGACGGGTTGAAGACAGAAACGTAAATATCCAAATGAATGTCTGTATATTAATAGGTACGTTATTCTAGGAGCAAGCCTTTCTCGTATGTGCTAAAACTTTTCACATTTGCTCCTCGCAATTTCCGTTCTCTTAGCTGAAGTAATCCTATCTGGCTGCTTCTTTTAAACTTTATTATCGCTTGGAATTATTTGTAACTGATGAAGGCTCCTGGCTTGTAATTACCCAACCTCAGACTTTTCATATGATGTGCTTACTTTTGTCTTCTTTAATAGGTTATTAATTTTAAAATGTGTTGCGTAATCATCATTATAATCTTGTTTAATTGCTCCTATTTATTTGTTTTTTTTTAATTTAATATATTTATAATTTGTTATTTTCGACGGAAACATTTAGAAAGGCGCGAGGTTTTTCGCTGATATTAAAAATGTAGAACCTGCAAAAAATTAATTGCATGAAATGATAGATACAACCATAAGAAAATTAAAATAAAAAAAATATTAGTAATGGCAATGTGGGCACCACCTTCCCTGACATTAATATGAAACAATTTCCATAGACAAAAGCAATGCAAGTCTCCGTAATAATAGAAGTCAATATTAACATACCTGATTACATAAAAATCAAGCGAATTGTGATATTTTCTTATTTTTAAATCGAAATAAACACACTACAGTCATTATGCTTGAGGTGAAGTTTCTAATCGACATTGCGAAACTCGCATGTTCGATGAGTTCAATTTAAAATAAAAGCAAATATGTTGGAACAAAAATAGAACTTAGCCTCTTAATATTAGATTAGTTTTAACGACAAGCGAGTCTTTTAAACGATAGGAGCGCTAATAGAGTTGATTGCCCAAAGCTATTTGCTACTGGATCTGGAACAACTGAGCAGAACAGAATTCCAATTAAGCATGACTTTAGCGAAATCAACTTTTTACAATTAATTTATACTAATAAAGGGTAAGATTTCAAGCTTTGTAAAATATATCATGGTATTATTTTTCCGTACATGAATGAATGAATATAGACGACTAAACGGCACATCAAAATATATTGCGGTTATAGTTTAATGTATTCAATATTTAGTATTTACGTTAACTACTGTACGGTGATCTGCGGGAAGGGTGAAGTGTCGACGCAATCTTGTCAAAGGGTCTCTCGTGACACCCACCAAAGAAATTACCCGAGATTTGCATAAAGGAGTCGCAAGGGATCGGCTTTGAAACTCGTCCTCTAACTTCGTGGACATCTCAACATGCTTTATATTAAGTCACGCTCCTTGAAGGAGCGCACTTGAGAAGGAAAACCACTTGATAAACAACCTTATGCGTCTTTAAATTCGGTATATTGATATTGACGTGGTTTCGTTGTTATAAAGAAAAATAATTTAAATGGCACCCATTTAGGATAATTGCAATGTAAATGAGCCCGTTGTTATTTTCAATGAACTATCATGAAAAAGGTTGTCGATTTACTTTTTAATCTAAGATACGTATGTGTTCACTTATATATTGCGATGATAGTCTGAAAAAAGACTTTGGTACGTGTGAAGCTGTAGTAAGTGGAAAAGATGTGTTACAGATTTGTTGTAAATTCAACATATATATTATTTTTTATTAGTAGACTGCAGCTTATGAGAAAATTGATAACTATTATTGTTAAATTAATAACTATAATAACTATTATAATAACAATTAATGCTGAAATATACTCTGCAACTTGCAGGAAATGTTATGGCACGTTATAAGATACCAATTCACCAAATGTAAGGAACACAAGTAGTCTAGGAGTATAAAAACATATGTTTTTAAAGTTTTATACTTGTCGTCCATTTAAAATATCATCAGGGTGCTAACCAAACACCGTAATGAAAAATAAATATAAAATGTTTATTCAAAAAGCTCTTACTCGTATTTTAAAACAAAATTAATAACAGTCGATAGTTGTTTGTTTAGGATAAAGACCTCCTAAAACATCAATTTTGCGGTAATTCGTTTTCGTGTCTGCACCAATATGCCTATATTATTAGTACAGCTCTGGTAAAACAAAAACGTTTATATTATCAGTATAAAGCCTACAGTTTCAAGTAGACAAACAATCAAGTCGGTTTGTAGTAATTTAAGATTATCGGTAGAGTTAATGGCGGCAGTTAGAGTGACTATCTGGCACAGGTTGGACAGGACATTTGTCCACGCGACAGCTCCAATTACCGGGAAATACCGGTCTCATTCGTTCAAATACCTAAGCGATTTACCTTCATAGCTACTCTGCCCTTATACGATAATACTTTTGTATTAGCGTTATTGTATAATAAGCACTACCATGAAATTGTTATATATTTTGTATAATTATAATTTATTTCTAGTACTCGTATGCGACATTCGACTAAGCGGTGAGGGTTTAATTTGATTTTCAATCATACACCTGATTCAATTCTATTTGTCAGGTAATCAACTGTGTCCCTAAAATATTTTAATTTTACTAATAATTTTAGATAATTCAACAAATTATGCATGATAATTTATCTTTAAAGTTTAAAAGTAAATGGATGCTTACGCACAAACTCATGATTTCCCCAGGGCAACGCAGTCTCTAGTTAAATTATCTTAGCTAAACATTCATAATGAGGTATATTTATCAATTTATAAGGCAATTTTGTCGACACGTGGCGCATAATTTAAAAGTTTATATTTTCCCTACATTGTGTTTTTTTTATTAGTAGTAAATCTTATTAAAAATAATCTTTCAATTATTCTTTAGTTAGAAAGCTGGTATAAAATAACAAAATACAAAAATCAAATATAATTATTTTTATGATCAAGTATTTATCGAATTACATTTTTAACATTATTCTTGATAAGCGAACATCAAAATTTACGGAAATTTTACACATCTAGGACAGGAGGATTGCTGAGGAAAAAGGAAAATAAAAGATAAAGGAAAAGAAAAGGATGGGTGAGGAAAAGTGAAAGGGAGGAGAGTAATAATTCATTATATAAAAAATATATAGATTTTGAGCATACGTTATTGGTACTTAATACTCGTATTTAATAAAAATTTATATTAAGGTTATTATATTAATAAACTGTCTTAGATATTATCATAATCAAACTATTAATATTCCTACTGCAGAGATTCAGGCTTGTAGGGAAATTTAGTCGTTTATCTATGTCTTACCAGACGAATGGTACTAATTCCCACGAAATTATGTCTGAATATAATACTTGATTTGTAACTGAATATTTGTGTTTGAAACTGCTATAAACTATAATTTGAATATATAAATGGCCATTATTATTACATAATTTCCATAGCTAACTTCGTCCACCTGATAGCTATTCTAATATTGTTCTTGTGACCATCAGTTCAGTTCAAAAATCCAATGTGATAAAATTTCCGAATATATGCAATAAATCATGTCCTTAACCCGCATTTGTGATCGTTCCTTTATGCATGTGTCAAAACTATGATTTGAAACTGAGATTTATACAATTTTATTGAGGTAAAATTCCTGTCTCATAATTCTTAAATGTCTCTTTATAACAGGTATATATATGCTTCCATTGGAGAGCTTTATAATTACAAAGGTAAGATGTAGGTACTTCGCATGTGTAAATTACAAAAACTCCTTTATTCAGTGAAAACTGCCAATTTGTCAAAACTTAAGCAAACAGGTCTTGATTGTGGTTTAAGCTTTTTGAAAGCGGGATGCACTATGAAAATGATAAAATGTTTGATTTCATAAAAATATAAATGATTGAGAATTGTAATTAAAACGTAAAAAGTGTTAACGCACAGACAAATAGGTAAACAAAAAGAGGGTGGGAATATATAAGAGATCAGAAAATGCAAAATCCTTTACCATATTGATGCTGTATGGATGATTACATCTACAATCCATGGAATTGCAATATCACGTTTTATTTGAAACCGCAAAAATAATATGGTCTATTCTCAACTTCTGCGAATCTATGAGGAAGGAAAATTCCATCAGCATTACATGTGCTCACTACGCCTTCAAGTTTTGGACGACATTCAAATACTGTAAAAAACATGAACTGTTTTCCAAGAGCAACAGGATCCTTATATTCTGTTGCACTTATGATTTTCCTGTTTATATTTATCAGCAAGAGCCCTCTTGAAAGTTTCAAGCATTTCTTGCTAAAAAACTCACAATCGGCGCAACAGTTTTTTTTGTTATAGAATATTTAAATATTTTATTTGCATTAATATAACAGAAAGGATAACTTTCAGATATGATACGATTCTCGTTTCACTTCTCCTTTTTCTTATAATCAATTGGGCTTTGTTTACGTCCAGTATGCTTGAGAAAACTTTTTGCTCGAGCTCATTGAACTGACTAAGCAACTTACGACTATTACAATTGGACGCTTAGCATGATTTTAGTTTAGGAAAATAAGATTTTAATTATTTGTGTTATCTAAATTTTGAAACACCATCATATTATAAAATTTTATATCATCTAACAAAATCGAAGAACGCGACAGAACTTCTTTACATATTTGAGACCCTATTCGGATCGAAAATTTATTTGCCAGTATTTTCCTATTCCACTGAACGAAATACTTAAATAAAATGAAATCAGATCAAAAGCTTGGAACGCTTTCCGTAAACATTTAGCGTATTTACCAAATAGTATCTAGTGATAACAATTTATATCATTTACGCAAATATACTGGCTTGTTAACGAGCCTTAATTTTGCGATACGCATCGGATAATGTGAAAATTTACATATTTAACCTATATCCTTTTATAAAATTACTCGTTATCAAGTGATCGTCACGGCGAAAATTGCTCGGAGCCCCAATTGAATCGTAACAATGGTTTCGGTTTGCAATGAAATTAAAAATCTTTCACGTGGGAAAGGTGTGGGTTACTCTCGCAATAGTCGTCTGATCTCGTCACATTCCGGCTACATGTGATATAATTGGACGATTTTCGCGTGTTAATAACAATTAACACCTTCCAAATTTGCTAACCATAATTTAACATTAGTCAGAATGTTTACCACTATCAACATTCTGATAAAATCAGTCTGTTAAAAATAGGACGATGTTTGTGTTTATTACAGGGATGATATTTCGTAATTAACAAGTGAAAGTACAAATTATACAAAGGGTTTATCAAAAAGACCTCATCTACATTTCATTGTCAGTCGCTCGTGAGATAAATGGCGGAGGATGGCGGTTTGATTACTATTCATAAAGTGTCGACTCGTGCGCGTGAAATTGTTTCGACGCGAATGGTCAAATAAATACGTACTTTTTCGTTTCATTCTCATCGTTCGCTTCAACCCTGTCATGTTCAGGATTGATGTGGCAATATCAAATAAAACTCCGCACACATTTTGATTAGTAGCTTCGTTTATTTTATCCTACATTTTTTTGTTTGTTAAATAAACAGTACTTTCTAATCATGACAGATACTATATTGGATATGATTACCTTCCCTGCCAGTAGTTATATCAACATAAATATTTGATTAAGCGTAAACGTAGAATTACAATAGATGGTAAATGTTTTGTTATCTACGCTGAATTTCATATTATATCAATAATACTTTATAATACTATTAGATTTAATATTATTATTAGTATTCAAATGGAATGATGGGTATTAACAACTTAACTTTTATACTGAACTAGCGGTCCGCCCCGTCTTTGCCCGTGGTACATAAATAGCCCATAGCCTTCCTCAATAAATTTGCTATTTAACACTAAAATAATTTTTCAAATCGGACCAGTACTTCCTGAGGTTGTTGCATTCAAATAAAAAAACAAACAAACTCTTTATAATATTAGTATAGATTTAGGTGATTCTCGATCGATACTGTTTTTGGACGTTAAAGAATATTTTTGTTGTGCTAAAACTACCACGAAAATCTGTAATAAATACTCATAGTTTCTTCTTTCTCTTTTTGAACATACATATGTATGAATATGTGGCAGTCAGTCAAGACTGATTCTACTCAAACTACTAAGCCAAATTGTGTTAGAATTTTTTACATACATCTAGATAAAAATCAGTATATCAATAAACAACAAAGTATTATCTCCGTGATACGGTCACGAATCACGAGGAAATTGATTTTCCTTTCTATAACAGGGACTTGTGAGGCGCGCCGGGCGCGATAACGAGGTTTCCCCGTAAACAGTAACACGTGTACTAATGGAGTCTGTCCATATGACTTCCGCTGCTTTTTAATATAAAACGTTGGATGGGTCAATCGGTTTGCCGGTGCGGACTCTTCGTACGGAGCCCTCGTTAATATTTATCAAAACCTTTCGCTTTTGAGCATGGATCACTTCACACAATTTTGCTTGTTGTGTGTTCTACTTTTATAATTTTAATGATCATTTCAGTAGTTTAAACAAGTTAGTGAATCAACCAGATTAGAGAGGGATACTGATAGTCTAATCTTGTGTAATATTCGCGTACATTCGACAAATGTAAATAAACTAGTATTTGATAAATAGTTTACTATTGTTTGATCCGAAATTCCAAAACCATAATCGAATTATTTAAAACATTGACTTTATTTTATGTATTCATACCTTGTTAAATGTTTACAAGCTATTTGACACTAATATGGTGCCATGAACCTTGTTAGCATTTTTTGCATTAAGCGATAAAAAACAGTGCTGTAAATACGATTTGAATAAGAATGTGTTTGCCTTTCGTTCATTTATTAAATTTTCTGCCTATCATACAGCGCGCAAATAGAGAACGCCTTTATCCATCCAAGTCTAGGTCATCCTTTAGATCACACGTTGTAATTCATATGATGACTAAGCAAACTATAGCCTTACAGAAACATAAGATGTCTTTTACGGGGTAAGGAAACAGGGAAGAGTACAAAATAGTTAGAAATATAAATATTTCATATTTCAAAAGCAACAATTTCAAATATAAAAGAAACATATTAATTAAACTAAACGAATTTCTCAACATGTATTAATTAATTACAATACGCCTTACGTATTAGATCAATAAAATACAAATACATAAGAAGTCTAAATTTGTCACAAATTTCACAGAGTGATATAATATATTTTTGTGTATGTAATTGATGTGAATAAAGTCTGTTTTAAACTAGATGTTATTAAAATTTCATACAGCTTTTCTTTTCAACTCTGGTAACATAAAACCAACCTCGAATTAATTCGACCTCTTTGGATGGTATTCGAAAGGATCCTAATAGAATAAGTAAAACTTATATAGAAAAACAAATCTGTAACACAAAATTAGACTGATTCTATCATATAAAAACCTAAAGATATACCTTTGTTTAAGACTTAATAAAAACGGATAACAAATTTCCATTATGACCAAAAAGAAATGAACCAAAGAGAATGAGAAAAGAACAAAGCTTAGGAACATTAATGTTCTTGGAAACAAAGACTTTGATTTTATGTATGAGCTTATATTATTTAGCATCGTGGATGATTAATGTGTTATGCTTTAGGTAGTTCACCTGACGGGGTACAACAGCAAGAAACCATTTATTACATGTTATTGGGTTTTCACATCACTGCAAAAGGTCTGAATATTCTTACGAGATTTTAATATGTAAGCGCTTAAACAATCTTATTATTTATACATTCATTTCATAAATATTTTTTTACATTTTAACACATGTTGGAATGGCTTTACTGCTATCATATTTTCAGTTTGATGTCAGAATTGCCTTTGCTAGTGAAATCATTCGAATGAATATTTTAATGCAAGAGAAATTTATTTCGTATCATATTTTATAAACTTCGTTCATTTAAGTTCCTTTTTATGTATCATCGAATTATGAGCTTCCAGTACGAGCATTATAGCGAAAGCTTATTAAAATAAAATTTAAATATTATGTAAAAACATTACACTCATTTACATATTTATCAGTATAATGGAGGTTAAAAGTAGAATTAAGTTTTGAACTTGATAATTAGATTAATTTGAGGAATAATATTCAAACATATTTACATAGTTCAAACGGATTTATGGATCCAATGATTTTTTTATTGAGATAGTGAGCGTTTTCATAAGCTCCGTAGAAGTCAATCCAACGTTTGACGCATCTAAAATTGCAATCCACTTCATGAAACTGTTACGAAAAGAAAAACGAAAATGATTAAAAGCGCAACGTGCAAAATGAAATTTCACATGCGCTCAACGAGTTTAATACTTCAAGGATTGTAACTGATGTTTTACCGTTTTCCGCCTTTGGAAAAGCTCAATTTCCTGAGCTAAATACCCACTGAGGAATATCTACTTAATTACTGTGTTGAAAGTGTATTCGCCGCTTACTACCATTAGTTGGACGTGCGAACATACTTCATGTGTTTTGTTTTATTTGCTCGGAGAGTTTATAGCTAGTTTTATTATGATGTTCTGTAAAAAGAACTACAATAGATCTTAAATTTATTCAAGTATGTGTAAATATTATGATGTGAATTAAGATTTGAAATTGGAAATTGTCTTTAACTAAGTCTGAAATTGTCTCCTGTAACCTTTACCTGTGTAAGTTGGGTAGGTTAACCTTTTAGTCTTAGGGCGACGAAGATGGCCATGTGGTTAGAATATGTGATAATTCAAATATAAGTTAGCGACACGCTTACGCGTCGCTTCAATTTTCACAAAGCTATAAACTAGAGAAATCCATATTAAACAGACTCCGATAAAAGATTTTCTGTATACATTTATTAATTTTGTATTATTTCTAGCTTCACGCCCGTGGCTTTGCTCGCATAGTCGCAGGAACGACTTCCTCGCATGTTCCCGTTCCCGTGGGATTTCCGGAATAATAAACATTCCTATGTTCGTCTCCTGGTTCTAAGCTACCTCTGCAAAAAATTTCCAGGCAAATCGGTTAATCCGTTCTTGAGTTATAAATAGTGTAACTAACACCACTTTTATATATAGAATAGATATATATAGATATTCAAATCTAGATGTATAATACTAATAATATTATATAACTGAAGAGTTCGTTTCTTCGTTTGAACGCGCTATTCACAGAGTCTACAATATTTCCAAAATCCTGTCGCGGTTGGATAAGATTGTGATCCTTAAGTGCTATATACCTCAAGCGAAGCCGGTAGCTGGGTGCTAGTGTTATGTAAAGCACCTTGTAAAATGTATTCCATTTACGTTAACATTTATAAATACAATCCTTACGATGTAATATAATATAAGAGTTATATACTTACGATATAAAATAATATAACTTTTAAAATCGTTCAGCTTTCGCAAACGCTAGTCTGTTATGTGGTATTTGACAGTTGCAAACATGTCTCATGGAATGTCCACATCAACGCGTCAGATCCGCCACTTAACATATCTTCGGCCTATCGCTTACATTTGTCATGCCCACGGACGCTGACTGCGTAGATTGCTAGCGTGTACAAATATCTACATATTATAATAATATATTGAACTTGGGTTTGGAATTTGATAATTATAATAGAAGATAATTTTATACTCGTAAGCATTATACTCGTATGTATATCTACGCTCATAGTTAAGTTCATAATAATCGATTTTTATTTGATTTGTAACATTATTTTGAACATGCTATCAAATTAACATAATATATCCTAACACACTTTTTTCCTTTTTTACTGCAGCTGTTTATTTTAATACATTATATTAAAACACGCTTTTAGCTTATGTAGTCCCCTTAATTTTACCCACACCCACAAACATTTTATTTTTGATTATTCATGTAACTAAAAATGATAAATAACTTAGAACCAGTATAGAAGTATTTTGCTATCGTTTAGGCAATCCGTAACGCCTTCTGTTTAAAGCTGGACAGCCAATTAAAAAGTTAGACATAGAGCTATTCTAGCGCCGCAACGAATTTACGCGAAAAAAATAATTTTTCTTTTTAAAAACACTGGAAATAGTATTTTGCAGTCGGTTATCCGGCTGTTTGCTCCGGGATATCTATAAACAAACAATTTTATGTTGACAATAAGCCTTTGATACGGATAACTACCTTTGTATTTCGACTGTATCAGTTACATTTCAATTCATCTGTGTTCATTTAAATTTGTGACTAACCATTCATGCGAATTAATTTTCAATGGGTATGATTATGTTTGTAAAGTTTAATTTAGAACATAATGCGCACGTATTTTTTATTATTATATATATATCGGTTATCGATTGTGTTTAATATTCTTTTGGATGAATAATTGTCATTTAAGATATGATGTCGCTTTTCATAATTCGATAAAACTTGTTAAGCTATCGAATCCTATAAAAAGCCGAATCACTTTGAAACGGGGCGCATTCATACGGATTGTGCCTTGGTGTTCGAACGTTGTTTATTCAATGTTCGACCCAACTACCCTCACTTTGTTAATAGTCTGTGTGATTGGCTGCAATTTGTTATCAATTTGGCAGTTGTATAGAATTATAGTACATTCTATTACGATCAAACTAATATTTAACACACCCCCCTCTTTTATTTCTTACATATACAATGTATCAATTTAATAAAAGTGTTCTTGTATAGATAGTTATGATGCGTTAATAAAATTGTTAATCCGTCTAAAATAGTGTAAAAGACAGAACATATAACAAGTGTAGTTACACGTTCATACAAAAATATATTAATACTAGCTGCGCCCCGCGGTTTCACCCGCGTAAGTCCGTATCCCGTAGGAATATCGGGATAAAAAATAGATGTTGGCCGATTCTCAGACCTACCCAATATGCTTACCAAATTTCAGAGGAATCGGTCAAGCCGTTTCGGAGGAGTATGGCAACGAAAACTGTGACACGAGAATTTTATATATTAAGATTTAATATAATTTATTATAATTTGACTGATTTGTTTTGCGGACCACTAATAATTTATACTAGTCGTGTGTCCCGACCCGTTCCCATATTGAATTTTTCAATCACTTTTTAAATATATTATGTCATACAGACCTTTGAAAATAAGAAAGATTTATCCAATGGTGCAGTGAATTCAACATTTCGATGAGTCATGCATGTATTTATAATATCCATATGGTCTGTAATAAACATGCTACATGGAAAGCCGACGATAGGCTTTAGCAGTTGGCGTACCATTGCATCCGATATGGAGATGATTAACAGCCATTCATGCAGACTATGAACTATTCTATATACTATTTCACACCCCTTAGCCCATTTCGGTATCTTCATATTAAGAACTATATGAAGCCTACATTATCGTTCTTTACTTGGTCTACTTCTTACTTATACTACTTTATACTAATAACTAGCTGCGCCCCGCGGTTTCACCCGCGTAAGTCCGAATCCCGTAGGTATGTCGGGATAAAAAGTTGTTTATATGTTACAGTTTTCCAGCTGTCTACGTACTAAATTTCATAGCAATCGATTCTGTTGTTTTTGCGTGAAAGAGTAGCAAACACACACACATACTTACAAAACTTTCGCCTTTATAATATTATTTATAATATGGATTGTAAGACACGAAAGTTTGTAAGAATGATAATAAAAAAATCTTTATTTTGCTAAAACTCATTCAATACATAACATAACTAAACATATACAGTTATATACACTGTCTCTTAAACTAGAAACGCTCTGTATGTTAAGAGTCAGCGTTCCTCTTCATAAATAAATCCATTATTAATGTGCAAGTAAAATAAAAATTTAATTTAAGTACTAAAATAAACAAATTGCAATATTTTAAGCTTAGCAAAGAGTAGGAAGCAAAAAAAAGCAAACACTCACTCTTTGTGTGTGTGTGTGTGTGCTAGTGTGTGTTTATCTGAATTTGTAAATACTATAAGTTGTTAAAAGTAGTCACTTTCTCTATTTCCTCGTAGTTCAATGTTAAAAGTATTTTAGATAGGCTTTAATTTTATTACATAAAAATAGTGATGATGATCGGACCTGTATGTAATTATAGTACAGAGTTACGTACATAGACGTCTTTTTATCCGGGTACAGCGCCAGCGAAGCCGCTGAATCCAGCAATTTATAATTATTACAACTATGCATATAAAAGGCATAAAATATAACGACTCATCTACATCCGCAGCTATATATGCGTGAAATATTATTTAAACTAATCAACCAAATGGAAGCGGCAGACAATGGAATTAAGAGATTGGATGTGATACACAAACTTCACATACGACTGTGATGTATTTCAAACTAGTACAAAGCAGAATAAGTTAATGAAATTAAAAGCTCGTTGGAAAACGGTAGCTGTTCATTTGATAGTGTCACTGATGTTCCTACCTGACCCGAAAGTTTGCCAGCTCTTCGGAACTTCTAACTGAAACCTCGCATTATAGAAATTGTATAACGAACCTCTTCATTTAGAATATAATTTGGTTAAAACGCTAGTAAAAACGCAACCGTAATTAAAAACTTTTATGTTAATATAATTCTGTTAATATATTAGTTTAATTTCACAAGTGGTTTCCTAAGAGTAAAATGGAGAATGTTAAGTACTGAACAAGTTTTAATATAAGCTAACTAAAGAGTTCTTAGTGTTATTAATCAGTTATTTGTTTCAGCGTAAATCGAGATATCCAACACAAACAGAACAAAGTTTGATCGAAATCTGTTAAGAACTAAAACGGGAGTTTTAGTTTTACGAAGTCGGTATCGAATCCATCATTTATAATGTGAGGAAATTTTCTGAAAGTTATGACGCTATTTAATAGACACCGCTTTAAACTTAAATTGCTTATTTATTTATACTGAGCATGAGCTAGTCTACCTTTAAAGTAACATTAAAGTATGAAGTATGAGGTTTTTATTAGATTTAATTCAGTCTGTCTCTTCTTTAAGCTGAACCGATTGAACTTAACTGATTAGGATGAAATTTGGTGAATATGTAGTTTCAGAAAAAGGATAGAGGATAGTTTTTATCCTGAAAATCCCACGGGAACTATGTGGAAAAATCCGCAATTTTTTTGCTATACGCGCGAAGATGCGGCGGAACGCTAGTAGGTAGGTAAGAACTTGGTAAATAATAACGCTATTCATATTTTCGTTCGTTCGTTTTTTTGTATTTTATATAATTTCATATTTTCTTAAGAACTATCCAACTTCAATGTTAACAAGTTACAAAGCAATAACATAATAATAAAAAAAACAAATGTATTGTCTCATTCGCTTACAGCACAACACACATACCCACTTACAAACATGAATATAAATGAGAATAATATTCAGCGAAACACTGTGTGACAATAAATTATGTAAAACACTCTATCATTTCTATAATTCCATAAAAAGGGTTTTGCGTTTACTAAAAACTAAACCCGGTTTTAAACAACATGAGTACATGACAGAGGATTTCAGCTGTAAAAAGTGGGGTAAGCCAGGACATAAATCCCGTGCGACACGGTCGACATCTCTACAACTTCAATGAGTGTTTTGTAGTTTGTAGAGGGATCCTTCTCCTCTTGTTGTTTAATGACTAGATCCAAGAAACAACCTTGGATGAGTAAAAATATAAACGGTGATAGTGCGCTCAACTGTTTAATCAAACGTAATTTCCTCGCTTGATCTTAAAAATGTGAATTTTACATTGCTGGATTATATGGCTCCAAATGTAGTGTGTTAATAAAGTTCTGAATTATCTTAAGTTTAAAGGCTAAGGTGCCGTTCCGGTTAACACATAAATTAAGCACTTAGCAGTCGACGCCTTTTGCAGACCAATTTTCTTTCCACATTAAAGCGTAAGAAGTTTTGTTCACAACCATTCCAAAAGAATTAAATTGTTCTTTTTAGTCTTCAAGCAGATAACGTTATACAAACGCAATATAATGACGAACCAAACATCGTAATTTTACTGTTTCGCATAATAAAGCTGGTTGATTAACAAATAGTAATAGAGTACGTAATGTATAGCTGATTTAAAAAAATAAATCGAATATCGTCGAAAAGTTTTAAACAGAATTCTATAACATTTTTACATACAGACTTAGTTTTTGTTATTATCAACATGTGTTTTAATGAAAAATCCGAATGCGGAACGAAATGTAAATTTGTATTCATATATGAGTTCCATACGTTTCACCTACAATTTATTAAAATAAATAGAAATGGACACTCTTTTTAAAACCTTTACAAAGCCCAGTTGGATAATTAAGAGCTCGCTGCATTATTAATATAACACGTTATAATAATTGCGCGTATTTTGTTAATTTAATGCAGCCCACGTGCGCCAATATTAAGTACCTTCTCGATAAGGTGATAGGCGTCTTGCGACCTAACAAGCGCTGTCCAAACATCTATAAATTAATGTCAGCTCAATCACGCGACTCATTTCACACGTTACATCCGGCCTACTATTAATCTTTCGTGTAATTTCTTTATCCATCTTGCATTACTTTAATTCATATACATGCAGGTGCTGTAATAATGTAGTTAAAGGAACAATATATTATGTTATGTAGTTTACTAATCACTACAAAGGTAGGGATATGAATTAATTGATACAGTGTTCGGAGAGGTAGGTTTTAGTACATAATTTCTTAATAATTCGACTACGCGGAACGCGGTTGAAGCCCCGAGAGGAAAGTTAATACCTAAATTCTATAATCAATCTAAATGACTGTTCTAATGGAATTGAAAGCAAGATAACAGAGGTCGTTATATAATTATAATCTGAAATATAACAAACTCTTGTTATAAAGTCTATATTTATTTTAAAAAAGGGCAAAAATGTATAGGAAAATGTTATTGTGTTTAATAAAAGATAGTCTGCACACCTGCCGGATCGTTCGGTACTGTATCCAAGCTGCCTCAGCAACAGATAAATCAAGATGTTTCAATTACACACGCCTCAATGTAAATAGAAAAGTGAAAAGGAAATTATAAAGTACCAACTATCGTATCGTGTTCTTAGGATCAACCAATACTAGTGTAATATATGTATAATACTCATTTTATATAACCTTTAATCAATGTTTTGTATTATTTGTTATATATAGACGTTTTTAATATGTGTTATATTGTGTAAAGATCACAATATACAAAAAAAAAGAATTTTGCTACCGACCAAACATAGACGAAACTGTCACTCTAGTAATTGACCGTTGTGTCTATAGGAATTATATCTCGATTCCCTCAAAATGTCCGCAATTTCAATCTAGGTCGCTTTCATAGTTAGAATGAATAATCCAATCAACGGTAACGAAATGTATTCAAAGAAAAATGTCGGATTGAAAATTGAAATTAAGTTAATAGCCGCAGACGTCGAGGGTCGTAACCGCAACAGTAAGTATGGGCTCTTACAGGCGCGTTTTATAATTTACCATTGTATTGATAAATTGTTATGTACATTGGGCAAACTATATCGTACATATCGTTATAAATATGCAATGATAGCACAAAAGATTAAAAGTAATAGATATAAAGAGAAAAGAATTACAATCGAACTCAACATTTTTTTTTTTCAAATTGGCTATAAAATGTATAAGATACGTCAATCTACAAAAATCTTATGAATTTTAATATAGAGCCGTTATTTAAGTCTAAGAAGAATATCCTTCGTATTAACATTTGCATTGTGAATTTTGGCAAGCTTCCCGCGGCGACGCAATTTTGAAATTCAGTTGATATGCAAAAGATTACGTGCAGAGGCATCTACGATAGAACTCATTGGGAGTGGCTATATCTTCACTATTAGAGTATTGAGTTCAGATATCAGGATCGACGAGTAACTTATCTTTCGTGACTTATTTACTTCAGTAGTTTTACAGAATGCATTGAAATGATATTGCATTTTTGTAGGAATGACGACATATGTATTAAAAATATTTACATAAATTCAATTAAAGTAATTTAAAGTCTAAATTAATGTATTTCGTAATTTTAATTATTTTTATAGTTATATTTCGATATTGCATACTCCTTCACCTCCACAATAGAAATACCTCTATTATCCGGTCTCTGACTGAACCGTTCAGTGCAGATTGGAGAATCCGTAGCAGGTGTGGGCGCAGTCATATTCTTCAGCGCCTTGGGAAGTAACCCAATTCATATCAAATGACCAATTTTACATCATCAGAGTAACAAAAATGTTTTGTATGAATTAAACAATATAAAATTACCCTTTGGTGTTTGTTCATCTTAATTTTTCTCATAAATAACACAAAAATGGTAGAATACATGAACACATGCTTTTGCTTAATTTAGTAAACAAATCTAACAAAAAACAATACAAAAATCTAAATGATGTTTAGCACTTCCTTATAAATTATATCTTGTGAGTACATTAAACTATGTACAACATCGTACATCAACGTACATGTGTATAAATAGTATAGTGTATAAATAATTTTCACCATATGCTTGCTTTTCCTCCCAGGTGGCATAGAATTACCAAATCTTTTCACACTTCTTTAATTCATAAGTGGCAAGTTTTAATAGTTTAAAACCATTTAATTAATTGTGCACAACTTTTAAAGGGATTCGCATTTTTCGTGGTCGTAATAAAGAATAAATGTGTCGTCGTTGGATTCAGAATTCAGATTGCTGAGCCAGAGCCGCGGCCGGAACAGGTGCCGGCCCGACCTATCTTACAATTCACTAATTTCACTTACGCTGCGTTCCGCGCGTACTATATGACGAAATGGTTGTGTGGAGTTTGAAGATAAATTTAACGTTTAGTGAAACAATACGGCTATATGCATGTATTCGTGCTATTATTAAACGTATACTTGCAAATCGAGGGCCGTGAATTATATGAAATGTAATAATTTTGAAACTCACTACTAAAATAATCGTTTATAATACGTTCTGAACGTCTAATGTTGAATTAAACAAAGTCGTAAAATATTACTAGCTTAGTAATGGTGTTTGATTAAAACTCATATTAATTACTGATGTTTTAATATCGTAGGCGGCGTCAGTATGTTTAAAAATTGATGAATGTTAGCTTTTACGAAACATATATGCCATTTTTAAAACGAAACAGTTATTAATAATTTTCAACCGACTTCAAAAATGGCCAAGTTATCAATTCGAGATTCGAGATTATTTATTTTGGCTTTGTAACCTCAGAACTTCTACTAGACAAACCGATTTTGGTGGCTATTTTTTATTTATTTTAAAAGCTGATGCCTCCCGTGTGTTTCCTGTCCGTCTTGAAAATTTGATGGCGGTTTATAAAAATAGTTATTCAAATGAGCTTTTTAAAAGTATAAAGGGTTTCAAAGTTAATAACATTATTAAGTACTCAAATTTGTAGCGTTATACAGCGTACATAATTAATGTGTTGCAATGTTCAATCAACTCTTACCATGAATATGATGTGAATGTAAACGCATTCATTAATACCGTACATAGAGACGGAGCCCATTCACACGCTCTCGAGTATAATGCTGATGATTACGATGGAACTGTAGTGCCTATACATACGTCTGAGCAGCTATTGATTTTTTTATTTGGCTGAAGTAGTGGATAATGGACGCTTTTATGCAAATGCAGCATCCGCAGTGCATCATAACCCGGTGCGGTGTGCAAAGAACACAAATAGAATAAAACGTTCCTTTTAATGTTCTTAAAGTATCTTTAGCTGTTTATACCTGAGACTGCCTTTTAGTCTTTACTGCATTAGAGTAGGTACGAAGTAAAATGCTTTAAATGGCTACAGCAAAAGTTCTACAAAGGATAATTGAGTTAAGATTGGCGTTTCAAACAATCCTCTCGCTCTGGTCGCGTAATCAATATCGCTTTGGCAAAGGACATAAAAATTGAAAAGATATATACTGGAAATCTTAAACTCTTAATAGATACGAAAAATTGTTTGACGTCGTAATTTATTCAGTGCTCGTTGCGTAATTAAGAAGGTGTGACTCATTTGCAAATTAAAAAGAATTTAAGGCGAAAGCGACGACAGAACAATAAAACTTCTTTGCTCTGAAAAAAGCTCTTTATTTTATGTTAATAAAGAAAAAGGGATGAAATGAGCTGTTTTGTTCACTTATTATTTTAATCTACTCGGCGAGTCTTAATAGATGTAAAGCAAATGTTAGTATAAAAATAAGAAATGTAAATTCTCATTCGCGTCAAACATTCCGGGATTATTTATTTAGGTAGAAGGAAAGCTTTTAAGAATATAATTATTTGTGTTCGCCGAGTCTATCGCAGTGGTGCGGCAGACAATAGATCAGCTGCCAAAAGCAACGCCACGGCCGCGGATATTACCGTGAGACATTTAATTTTCTACGTGAAAGGATAAGGCAAGTAGAATTTCCCCGAGTTTCCTGGGAATGCTGCTCAAATTGTGTTACGGTTTGCCTAAGTAGGCGAGGGGCCATACACTGACTGCGACCCCCGCCATCCGACGGGATTAAACTTACCGTACTGTTCATAACGATAATTTGCTTTTAGATTTTGCATTTCCGAAACGGATTTAATTATTTTTGTCTTTGGCAGACTTGTATTAATGTGGGATTATAAAGTTTTAGAATATTTTGGATACAATATATTATTATGTTCGAAGTTCTCATTATATTTTATAAGGAAGTGTACCTAAGTAATAAGAATATATTATGTTTGTGCTGATATTGAGAACGTGAATCGAAAAACAAGAGAGGTAACGCTGAATTATTACAGTCAGTCCAGTGGTTTTGAGCGAGTGAGAGAACGATATACTTCTTGAAAATAAATCATATTGAATATTTTAACGGTATTCATAATAATGTTATTTTGTGACATACATCAAAGAGCTTATTAGGTTGAATTTATTTACGTTCATCAATAAGTGTCATGACGTCAGTATACAGCTATGATTCAAGAAAAACGATAAAAAAGTCTCATATTATCATCGAAGTCACATTTATGAATGATTTTGAAATTATGCTTAGCGCACATATTCCCAATTATTATATTGAAATAAATATTGCCAATATATTGGGTTTATTATATAAAATTAATGCAAATAAAGCAATTTTTTCGTGTGCATCTTGTAAGACTATAATCCAGTGCAAGCAGGCTGACTCGCACGGGGCTCGTCTCACCGAAGGCGGATGCGCTAGCGTTGTGGAATAATAGCTAAATCTAATGTACACGTCCAACCGAGTAAGATTTAAATCCAACACCAGTACACTGCTCGTTCAATGAGAGACTTGTTAGTCCACTTTTCGCATGACGCAGCAATGTAGTGCACCCAGTTCATGTTAACGCAAATTTGAAGTCTGCGAAAGAGGCCTAAGCCCGCGAAGCTTCCGCATTTAAATTGTGATGCTACATATATACCGCACCTGAGGTACCGAATACCGGATACAAACATGCTTAGGTGGTGAAAACTTGACACTTTTCCAAGTTTCACTCGTTGCAGATACCTGACATTTGAACTTGAGCCTTAACAATTTGTTCGCTCATTTCTTTGTCTCAAAATTCAAAAAGTCTAATACACTTTTTACTATTCGAAAACGCCAGAACCTTAACAATAATGCCTTTTACATATCTGTCTTAAATATGAAATAAAGTCAACAAAATACATATTATTATGTTTACTTTATTATCATATATCTAAGAGATTTTTGAACTTGAACGATCGGTTATACTGTTACATTATTTTATTACATATACACATACAATAACAAAACACAATCTATAGTTACGATAGCGGTAAATATAGTACCTCATTAAAATTAGTGTAGGTATGTAACCACTACGTTTAAGCACTTATGCTGTCACGTGGGTTACAAAACCACTTAACATTAAATGGATACACGAGTATATGGTCAAAGGCTCGCTGGATGTATATTAAAAAAGTCCTACTACAAGCTATAGAATATAAGTGACTATGCATAAACATTATAATATTTAGTAGCAAAAAGGTTTACGGCCCACGGTTGATTCACAAAGGCATCATGTCAAGTTTAAAAAGGTCAAAGGCTGCTTCAGCGTGTTTTAGCCGACAATGTGAAGCCTTTTATGTATGAAAAAATTATTGACAATTCTTTCCAATTCATGGAACTGAACATTTAGGTACTTTAGACAAGGATACACAATTTAAACAATTACATTCAATATCTTTTAACTAGATGCTTCGAAAATAATATTCCTACTTATCATTATAAACATTATTAAATTATTATTAAGATACCCCAGGCAACTACAATTTTAACCGTCGATATCTGTTATAGATTATTAGAAAATAATACTCTAAATTAATTCCTTTAAACATTGTTTGTTTTAATGTCGATTAGGCTTCTTTTTATTAAATGGTATACTTTCTATTGGCTTTACAGTGCAACTAAAAGATACATAGATAAAGAATATAAATAGATAAAGGAAGCAAATCGTTCTATGAATTCATTTAAATAAGACCTCCCTTTCGTATAGCATTGCGATTTTTGTATAGAAACCAATCTATAATTTCGCCCCTTTTTCGGCCCTATCCTTTTATTATAATTCAAAAGCATAATAGCCATTGTCAAATAATAGTAAAGAATAAATCTACCACCCACTTATTTTCACTTCCTGTACATCGTAAAAAGAAAATTAAGTTTGTTGGTAATATGTATTTATATACATGTTTAACAACATATCAAAATTATTTTTAAATTAATAGCAAGCATGAAATGAATACATTTGCTTGTGCTTCAACGGCGTTTAATTAATATGTAACACAGTGGCATATTCATTATAATATGCGTAATCATTTATAATGTATTGTTACATACGTAATTACACTTACTATGTCGCCGCAGCACTCGTTAGTTAAAAGCTTCAAATAGCTTTGTTGTTATACATATTTATTTTTAAAATGAATTGCTTATACTTTTCAAATAGTAAACTACGTTATTTTCCATGAAATATTCAACGCAAATTCTAACTATTTTTTCACGTTAAACCTCTTAACGTAAGGTTCTTTCGTAATATTTAAAACAACGGCTTTGACATTTCTTTTGTGGGACACAAGGGCAAAATGTAACTGAAAATTGGTTACGCTTATTCCGATTGCACACAAGAAAATGTGGACGTAAACATTCTATTTTACTCTGCTAACTCAAGAACACATTATTAACTCATTGACCAAACAATGAATATTCATAATTTCTGGAAAAAGGAACCGACGCCATCGTTTCTGAAAATAAATTAGCATCTCATTATGAAAGAAAACACAACACACTTTTTGGTTGTTTCAGACGTCAATCGTACAATGCTCTGGTAACGGCTATCAAAATGACTATATATAAGAAAAATGAGCTCACAGAATAAGTTAACAGTTGCGAATCGTTAAAAGAATGTCACGTATTACTTTTCTGGTGCTAGTATTCGGGATGTTTGTGGTTGTGTCTTGGTGTGCGGACACAACGGCGGCTCCATCTTCAACAGAGGGTCCAAGCACAGCGACACCATCGTCATCAACGACGGCAGCTCCTCAAAAACCAAATGTGCGTAGATCTTAGAGCATGTTTTATATAGCCTTATCAAAATCTTTTATATCTTCATTTCACTGTTGCGTTAGCTGTATTAACAGACAACGAAACACATACAATATAATCCACAACTATATTAATATACTAATGTAATGAAATTATAATAATGAAGATATAACATATGAAGCAGTTTCTTTGTTTGTTTGTTTGAACGCGTTAGTATCAGGATGTACAAAACCGATTTCAAAAATTCATTCACCATTGGATATTTACGTGTTCTTTTAGTGTTCTAGGTTAGATATGCAACACTAACAAAGTGGAAATCGGAGCGGACCGCTGGTATATGATATGTTATCCAGGTGATAATATAGTTAGCTTATGAATAAAATAAAATTTAAATAAATTTCTTTCAAATGTATAATACAACTCAATAGTATTCCTATATTCTAATGATCACCTGTTGATTCGGTCGACACCTTTGTACAACCAGCTTACCTCCTAATGTGAACTCGCGACTAAACTTTTCAACGTTCATGATGTTTGTTACTAATAAATCCTTAATATTTCAGATTTTTAACGACATATTTAATGCAGTATTGGATTTTCCTAAAAATGTGCTAAGTGCTTGTACAGATGTAAGTGTAATAAGTATTTTTTTCTTTCATTATTGCCCTGCTCTTGGCAAAATTTACACTAATAACATTGTTTTGTTTACAGTTTAAAAAAGTGATTTCTGATATCTTCTAAAAAAGAAAAATGAAGAATGAAAAAAACAGTGAATGTAAAATGTAAAAAGGTGTAAAAATAGATATAATAAGTATTATGTGTACAGTGATGATTGTCATGAGTGTGAAATAAAGTTATATTTTATTGTTATTAAAGTATTCTTATTTTCTTTTACACCTCAGTCCCTTAAGGCTGTTTGGGGATTTTATAAAATGAGTTAAAAAAATAACAATTGGGCCTCTGTTGAAATAAAAAATACTTCATATTATAAAGTTCTGCTATGTGAAATATATACTTTTATGAAATATTATTTATAAATATTTCAAAAACGCGACGTTTTCAATAAAATACGATCTTATGAATTTACAAAATAGGAATTAAAAATGATAATCATAAATTTCTCACGAAAATTATTTCATTTATCAAAAAGCTCAAGACAGTTTTTATTGAGTACAAATAATTTACGAATTCCATAACATATTTTCATGATCATCTATTTAATTTTTTATTTATCTACCATATCCAAAATCGTGTTAAAGATATTTTTTATGATCATTTTTTGTTACTTCAGACCCGCATACGTCATATCATTCAAATCCCAAAATATAGCACTAGTAAAAATGCACTGTGAGCATTTCAAGTACTTTAAAGAAAAGTATACATTTACGTCGGCTATAAGCAGTTTATTACTTAACCAAATCCCAACGAAGCCGCGGCGGACGGCTTGAATAACAAGAATTTCTTAGTAAAATAGCAACAGTAGTTCCATTCTTGTAATTATGGCCTACTCCTTTCGTATTACACACGACAAATTATAGTCAACAAAACAACAATTAATACGATAATTGGTGTCAAATATTTGTACAACCATGTTACTCTATTTACTAAGGCAACCACATTATTCACGGTTAAGAAGGTTAGCATTTACAATGGACAAAACCAAGCATTGGCTTAAAAACAAGGAACGTTAACAGATTGCTTCATAGTTTGGTGGACATGGAATCGAGAATATTGCTACTTTTAACTTTTTTTGTAGTCGTATGTAGTTCTGGTAATGAGAGTGCTGAACCAGACACAGGAAACAAAGATTATTACAGGCCTCGTGGGGTAAATATGATATAATTAAATAGATATTAATTTAATATCGTCAGTTTCAACATTTCCTTGATATTTTAATAGACGATAAATGTAGAAAAACATAAAGGGACTTGCGAATTGTAATTCGTTGCATTCAAAACGTCACGACAAATGATTCAGTGACACAGCTTTTTATAAGTACAATATAATATCTAACTCAATAAATGTTTGGTAATTTATACAATATTAATTACAGCTAGACATATCGTACATCAATATTTTTATAATATCCCTTTTTATTTTAGGCTCTCTCAAGTCTTGGAAGGATGTTTATAGATATACCTCTTGGATTTGTTGAAGCTCTCAAAGATGTAAGTTCACTGTTTGAGAAAAATCACTTTAAGAATTAAATATCCGAGTAAAAGTCCTATGCTCTCACGTAGCCACACATAATAACTAAGTAGCAATCTAGAAAGAAAAAAACATTGTATTTGCACGACAAAACATTCACACAACAATTTAAAATAAAGAAACTACAGTTAATTGTGAAATAAATAAACAGTTTATCTGTTCCGAGAGGCCATACTTTATACTCTAATATTGTACTTTCTACGAGAAATTTTTTTCTGACCATTAATGTATGCATAATCTTCCAAAGGCATAAGAATTTTATGACTCTTAAGTTGTGTCTGCTGTCTTTACTTAACTATATATGATAATAATAAATTAACAGAAACTTAAACTTCAGTCGAATTTAATTTCATTTCAACTAACTGAACAATCTAACCATATTATCTTTAATATATTTTCAGGCTGCTGAAGCCATCGAAAGCGTAGCAGTTGCTGTGGTGAAAGGAGTTTTTAGTTAAAATATGCCTATTATGTATAACTCACTAGACATTTAGGTAAATGAGAAACGCACTATGT
>NC_052118.1:4728593-4786454 GCF_012273895.1 Zerene cesonia | reverse complement strand
CTTTTTTTTCCGAGCACAATCGCTATTAATACACAGAACAAATCTATTTTCTATTTTATTAAAAATGTGAAAAGAAATTCAGGAGAAAATGAATAATATTCCACAGTCAAATTAGTTTTCAAAACAATGCTTTATTTTTCCATTCAGAATATTCACATTTATAAATACATAATACATAAAGAATATTCTTATATTTACTTAAAATCTCACAAATAACATCAGAAACAGAAAACATGCATATTTTATGAAACTAGTTCTATTAACTTATATTTACTTTAACAATACATCTAACTTATCACGGCGCAAATAAAAACTTGAATATCAAGTTTACAAGACAGAAAATTTTAGTAAATGCAAAAATGTTTTCACTAAAAAATTCTCAAGATAGAAGCAAGGAATGATAGCATAATAGCAAATCATTAATATGGAAAAAATATTAACAATTATGTAATTAATAAATATACGGTGGTGGGGTTGGTACATAAATACTGAAAATACCAGTGAAAGCGAAATTATCTGACTATTTTAAGTAATGGTAATGACACTACTTTAAATATTAAATTATATATTTATGCTACGTTTAAAATAAATCTTTGTACTTTATAAAAAATATTACTTACAACAACATATATTAATACTCATTTATTTATTAACAATCTTTAGTATCATATTACTAAGAATCATACATAAAAAGAAAACGGATCTTTCATTCCGTTACACGCAGTTTCTATAAAAAATAGCTTAAACATTAAAAGTAATGAGATTTTGTATTCAATGATAATATTATAAGGAGATCAAAACCAACGAATGAATTCTAATACTCATACATATGTATTGTAAATGTGTACAAGAGTACGTCATAAAAGATATCTACTTGACTAGACCATTGGGCACGTTTATATTAATGTAATTATTGGAAATGTTTAGGGGCTTCTTATTCTCGTTAAAAGCAATGTAAGTCGGATTAGTTATTGCTCTGTTTTTCGTGTTTTTATTACAGTCTTTGACTTCGAAAACGTCATCTGATTCTTCTTCAATTCGAGGGCACATGGGCATATACGAGGATGAGTTCCCGTCGTAGTCAGAGTCGGATCCGCTCCTTGCTGGAAGGTTGTTAAGGGATAACATCGGAGTCGATTCTGAGCTGAGGCCGTTTGCCTCGGTCATTCTAGGGTTCAATTTACGAGCGTCGAAATCAAATTTAGTGTCTTGAGCGCGTGGACTGAATATGCGTTGGTTCGCTGGGCTCATTTGTAAGTAGCCTTCGTCGTCTGTAAACACATCTCGTATTACATTATCGTGTTATTATACTCGTGCAATATACAATGAAAATCGTGCGTTGTCAACAAACATTTACATTTCATCCATAAACGTTAGTAACAATAGGTAAAAATGTGCAAAAGATCAAAAGAAACACAATTTATTGAAATGTATTTTGTTGGATTGTTAAATAATCACATCTTTCATACATTAATGTATTTGCTTGTATAAGAAGATAACTAGGTTGCTACAAAGTATACATTCGACATACAAATTGTTGTTAGTTACATCAACCATGCCTTGTACCATTTTATTACCGTATGAAAGAATCTGTTTCGCGTGATCAGACTGGCGTATTTTCCGTTTCGTCTGACAAAAGGAAAAATGCGTTTATATGATGAAATTGTTACCGAGGAATTTTGTTCAATAACAAGAACACGAATTGTAATAAAAATAATCCATATAGATACGACGAGAAGTCCATTTTGTAAGCTCTTTTTTAATTTAACTAAGATGTTTCGTTGATTATTTTAGTAAAAATACCGATCATCTTATGTGCTGTATCTGCCACTTAGATATTGGTAGATTTATATCTAAAAAATGAAGTAGTCTTACGTAGCATTATAAGTTCTGTATTATTAATATCCATAATAAAATGATATTGTAGTTACAAAATTAAAAAGTGTACATAATGCAGCAATGATTGGAAAACAGTTTTCCAATTAATCTAATTGACATTACTCTCATTAATTATTTTTCACTCTTATTTACTTTGGTAAATAACCACAACATCTGTGAAATCATCCACTTTTATATAGAAATTTCGAAACAGAAGGGACTACTTTTAAACGAACTTTTGTGGGAATTAATTGTTTCTTGGTATTTTGTTTAGTTCCTGCTATGTAATATCACCTACTACATAGAATAAGCTTACTTTTCTCGACTTTTATGTCAACAAACCGAAATATTTGTAACCAGTGCGAGGCCCCAGGAACTTTGCAATTACGTGTCCTTGATAATCATTTCAATTTTGATATCTTTTGAGAAATGAAACCCCATTTACACATTCGTGGGAATAGTGAGGCACATAACGAACATATATTATAATTATTCCATTATATAAATTTATTTTATTGCATTGGCTGTTTTAACACAGTCCTCTCCGTTCGTTGCGCCATCTTCTAAGACTAAGTGTTAAAATAAAATGGTTTAAAGTCTATTTTATTATATTTAATTGGTAACGTACCATGCTGTAACTGCGTAGGCGTCGGCGGAAAGAACTGCGTGGTTTCATTCACATAATGATGAGGGCTCGGCGTCACGAGATTGTTGAAATCGGGCGCCGAAACCATAGCTAAATAGTCCTCTTGGCCCTCACACTTCGCGTTTAACTCCATGTATGCGGAGTTCAAATCGACGTAATGCTGTAAATGTTAATTAGAACCATTATATTATTTTTTCTTTACAAAACTATATCTATAATACACTGGTAAAGTCCCGGGATTTTCTATTTAACTAGCTGAAACTAAAGGCTTTTATTACAACTAGTTCTTACTAGGCAAAACGCCTTAAAAACTCAAATATTAGTATATTTTAGTTTTTAAGGCGTATTATATTAGTATAAAATACTGTTTTTTTTTTAATATACTATAATATTAAGTCATACATTTTTTTATTCTGATTATTTAATACATACAAAATAATAATATTATAAATTGTCACTATGAATGTATGTACACTTTTGTATTAAATTAGACGAGTGTGGTAGGTTGGTTGTCAACTGCCGTACGAGCCGAGCCAGCAAGCAACGTGCTGCGGCATTATCCGGCGAGTACTAGAATTGAATTTAGCACGTTTCCCATTCAAATATAAATCAGTATAGACCAAAATAAAACGTCAGTTAATAAATTCAAGTTTTTAAGGCGCATAATATATCTAATTCATTAAATACTAATTATAACAAAGACGATTAGTTGCTAACCAGTTCCAACTGGTGATAACGCGTTGTTACGAAAAACGGGTTTTGTCTGTAACATATGTACAATAAAGCAGTGTTAGTGCAAGTCAAGAACGGTTGATTTTATTTTAATGATCTTTGATTTGTTTAATTTTTCTCCACTTAAAGTGAAGTCCCAAATTCCCTACTGGGGTATGGGGCAGATGATATACATTTGTTTCACTGATCGATTTTCTTTATGTACAAGTAGGGTAGCCTTCTGTGTCCTGCCAGACCGAGACATTTTTTTTTTGTGCGTCGCCACCGGGTATCGAACCTAGGACCCCTCAGTTCTACGCTCACGCGTTAACCATTTAGAAAAATTTAGATGTTTTGTATATTAAAGAATGTGTTCACAATATAGGTAAAATGGAGAATCTAATAATAAAGCAAAATGTACCGTAAACGTATTTTATAATTGCCTGAGAACTTTGTTATTCTACGAAATCTGTAAAGAATATTCAGAGAAATAACAACGTTGCTTATTAGGTAAACAAGAAAATATGTATTAAACAAATAATCATAAATTAAATATCGAAATCAGTCTTACTTACAACAGCTACTCACAGCGATCAAATATCGTGTTTTTTCTACTAGAACGATTAAAGGTAACAAACTAAGATAGCCACTATATCTAGTACAGGTAAGAAATATACTTGGATGTATTGTTTATTTAAAAGGTTTATCCCAAGAGCACATGTTAATCTTCCAATTTACTCAATGTACGCTATACCCCAGTCAAATATATGTGGTGCAGTATAGAGAAGCGTTTAATATTTAAATCACTTTAAGGCAAGTGCTAGTCTGAACACCCAGTGATACTGTTATCTTGGTCGTTTGTTGAATACAAATACACAGCATATATATGTATGCAAGTTTCCATAAACAAAAGATCCCAAATATTAGTAATAATACATATTAGGATTAATAATAAACTTTATGTATAAATTGTTTTTTTATTCGTAGATACGTGAATAGGGAAGCACCTTGGGTTTTATTTTTCAAATAACAACAATTGATCAATGCAAAGAGTAAATTCCTAAAAGAAGTAGCCTATACATTTAGAAATTAAAAAGTTTTTAACGGATTTCAAACGCGATTTATTCATTATGTTATTAACCCGACGTTTCGAACACTTTACAGCGAGCGTGGCCAAGGGGAGACACCGGGGAGAAAATACATACTCGCGTAAAATCAAACACAAGAAAATAGCCTATACATGTTAATTTATGCAACATGGCAACGGAATAATATAATATTAACAACATCCTATTTAAACATGAATACAATTCATTATTTATTTCGGTATAGAATGGTTAATGTTAATGGATAGTGGTTTATTATAAAAACAATATTTTTCTTACATTTCGAACATTGTCTTCTAAGAAGGAGCCGAGTATTTCTTGTAGTTGCGAGAAGGAGGGCCTGGCGGTGGGTTTCTGTTCCCAACACTTCAACATTACGTCATAGAGCCTGTCGTCCGCGTAGGTCGGCTTCTCCAATCGATGCCTAGAATATAGAAAATTACCTTAAGAATACTGGCTTGTTGCTATTGTTTTAGCAATTAGATTTTGATTTATTCCATTTTCAACCGGCTTCAAAAAAGAAGGAGATATCAAATCGACTCTATTTTTGTGTTTTACCTCACAATTGTTGGCTGGGTGAACCGAATTTGACGATTTTTTTATTTGAAAGCTGGTGCCTTCCGAGTCGTTTCATTTATTCATAATTTGGTCTAGTTTTGACATTTAGTGGAAGTGTTTTTGTTTAAAATTATTATCGTATCGTTTTAAAGCTTTCTTTATATTAATGATTTTGAAAGTTCAACAACAGAACTAAATTATTATTACCCTTCTAAAAGCCATTTAAGCAAGTTAGTTGGACTAATATTTGGGTATGGTGTTTTAGCCAACGAAAACAGCTCCCACAGCACGATGCCAAAAGACCATATATCTGATTGAGTTGAAAATATACGGTCGGTCATACATTCCACTGCTAACCATTTCACTGGCAAAGGGCTCTGAAAATTATAAACAAAATTTAAATTGCATGCATAAATGTTTTAATCGTTACAAAAATTCTACCAAATTTTTGGTAAAATTTATCTAATGAAAAGTAACAAAAGACTAAACAACAAAACATCAAATTTTATTAAAGCTGGAAAAACCATAATATGCATTTGGCGGGAAAACAACAGCACTCCAATTTTCGACAGACTGGCGACATCTAACGGTAGTGATAATAACTACTTGGCGGCCGAAAGGTTACACAACATGAACCTTTATATAACTGTTACAAATAAATATCTTACAACTTCTCTTGAGAGGGCGCTGTTGTAAATAAAAAAGCCTCTGCTTTTTATTTCTCGATATTTCCATGTGTCCATTTACTTAAATTTTAGTTCTAATTTATCTACCCATTACTACTAATATTTGTTAAGTTACTTACGTTTTCCTTTTTCTGATATTCGTCATTCTTATAAATACTTCGCGCTAATCCAAAATCGCAAATTTTTACGATATTGTCCTCAGCAAGCAGTATATTTCTTGCTGCTAAATCTCCATGAAGCACCTGAAATGTACAATATTCATACATTAAAAAAAACTAATTAACATAATTTAATTATTTTTATCAAAACTTATACATGCACTACTCAGTAAATTTTAACTATTATTATTAAAAGGCGTTTCTATGAGATCATCATACCTTTCTGCTGGCAAGATATTCCATCCCTCTTGCAATTTGAAATCCCCAAGCTAATAGATCTCTTGAGGTTAGAGGTCTTGGATTTCGCCCTTCGTAAAGGTAGTCACATTCGTAATTTGATCTCCATTCGGGTTGCACGTAACCAGTGTCGGATACTATAAAATTATAGGTTTATATTTATTAAAAACAGCTAATTATATACATTGTTAACAATAATTGCTGTAGTGACAGAAATGCAAGTTTAGTTAAAGTCCTTACTGCTTACATCGACGAAGATTAGAGCAGATTACGTATGTTATTACAACATAACATTAACAACCAAAACTTGAACTGCCCTTGACTAATATTAAAAATAGTAAAAAGAAATATTTATCAACGTGACGTGACGTAAAATAATGGCAGTGCGTGTTTCAGTTTGTACGATTTCTTTTACGAATTCCGATATGCTATTCAATATTGTAAATTTGAATCAAATTGTCTAACATTATATTAAAACATGCATATCATGTTTGATGGGTAGTGTTGTTAGTTTGTTGCATGAATTATTCAATTGTACAAGACGGATATTGGAATGAAATTGCTTTTATGAGTCCAGTGATTTTCGTATTGTATTAAATATTAAAGCGAAAGGCTTGGTGTTCTCTGACTAAACAATTAAATAAAGTGCTCACATAAACAAAGCGTAGTGTAAATATTAATTTAAGGTAGGTAATAAAACAAATCAGTGCACACTTCGGTAAAAGTCAAAACAGTGCTTAATAAGCGACATCGACACAATATAAAAGTAAATATACCTTTTATAAACTCCACGTGTGGAATTTGATTTGCATTATCTGATAAAATACAAAATAAATGTTTTATGATTTTATAACCATATTATTATTTATGCATGAGAAGTACTCAAAATAACAAAGACCATTTAATCTACAAAATATAATGGGTACCTATATAAATCTAAGGTAGAAAAGATAGGAAATAAATCTATTAAGATAATTAAAAAGTTCTTAGATAACAAAAACCCTTATATTATATGAAATAGGACCCATTTTACATTTTTATTTAATTGTAACTTTATAACACATGTTCTAACTACAGTCTTAGAGGAAACCACTTAAAATAACTATTCAGTTAGCTCTTAATGCCATTAAGTGTATATTTTCTGTCATCATTATATCATAACAAATGTGAAGAGTTGGTTTATTGTTCGATTGAATTAAATAATTTCGGTCTCACAATCGAAATAGGTTCAGTGGTTCAGATGTGACAAAAAGAAAGACTGAATTATTCGAATTTATAATTAATAAAAATATATAAATATGTAGTTGTTTTAAAAGATAAAGCACACAATAAAGAGTTAATTTACCTTTTCTGTCAGATCTATTTGTATTTGCAGAATTTATAAACGTGTGATCTGTTACTTGAGTATTGTTCGAGCTGAAATAATCAGAATGCATCCTGAAAAATAACAATTGTTTTATAGACAAATTAATATTTAAATAAGGGTAATATAGTATCTTGATAATTAAATTTACACTACTTTTTAAATTAAAACCTAAAAATTTACATATGCTTTTATTTAAAATGCCCTCACATACATTTATCAAAATTATAATGGCGATTATATCTACATCATATTATCTTTATCAATAGGTGCTCATACAATAATATTTAACTTGTATAAAATTTTAAAATGCCTTACCCGCTGCTTCCACTGCTGCAGGAAAAAGCTCTGTTCACTTTGCCAAGGTTTTTCTCTTTATTATCTGTGAGTTGATCAATGAAAACCTCACGATGTCGCAGCATGTAATTGTGAATATTGCCGAATTTACAGTACTCGACGATTACAATCAACTCTCCTATAAATGAATAGTTTGTGTTACAAATATTCAATATAGCTAAGTACACTTGATTTTTACTAGTTTGTATCTATTTAATTATATAAATCTATATTTTAAATATACTTTATGAATAAATAAAATGATTCACTAATTTCTTATTCTGGTAATGAATTTTAATAGAAATAGGCAATGTGCGCTTTTTTTACTTTTACCTCTTTGCAATTCATATTTGTCTCTCTGAAATTTGCCCTACATTAATTCATTCGTGACACAAAAAGCTGAAATTTAAACGAAACAAATTCTTACTTTTTCCGGCATTCTTCGTGCAAGCTCCCAATAAGTTAACAATATTGACGTGTTTCCCCAAATGCACCATAATCTTCAACTCTGAAGCCAGCGCTTTGATGTACATGTTATCAGCTGTTTTCTTTACCATTTTCACTGCAACTGTAGTGGTTTCTTCTGCGTTAACAATACCTCTAGCTTCGGCTTTGTATACAACACCGAATGCCCCAGCTCCTAATTGTTTCCCTATTTAAAAATAAATGCAATTTAAAATTTTGATAAAATCATAACTGGATATTGATGAAATATAATATAAAATATACAATATACAAAATTCCGTGTTTAATTAAGCATTATAGAAACTTGGCAATGACAACACGTAGTTTGTCGTAGGTAGGTACACCTCAAATTGCATCAAAAGATAACGTAAATCAGTTTTCACTGCACTCGATTCAGTCGAATAAGTGAAGTGCAAATTGTTTAAATATTCGAATATTGCGGTAAAATATCTTAACAATAATTACCTAACACAAGTTTCTCTGGCGGGAATTCAAATCTGTCGTCATATGGTAATAGTTCAGCTTGCTCATCGATACCTAAGTCTGGATTTAGCGATTTCGGGACGCCTTCTTTAAAGTACAATAGCCCAGCGTCCGCTAATTCTTTCCTGAATTGTTTCTCCTTTTGTATTCTCCACGTCAGATACACAATTAACAAGACTAGTATAAATACGATAGCGCAAGTTACGCTTAAAATAGTATACGTGGTTTTGTATGTCACTTTATCTGAAAATAACAAAAATATAATATTCGAGAGAAAAACTGCATAGGGACAATTTTATTTCATGTACAAAATGTGGTATCATTGCATCAAACTAGTAGCCTTCCTACAAATGGTATAAAATATTCCAAGGTGATTACCTTTGAAAAACACATTATACGTTTTTCTTTGAGTATTTCCACGACTTTCTGCAATACATTCGTATTTACCCTTGTTATCATCAACACGTCCGTCTGTCTGCATTGTATTATGGATTTCGATACTCGAGTTTACCGTTGTATAATTTAAATAATCAGTCTTTATAACGACATCAGTTATGTTTGTCAGAGAGACTCCGTCCTGTGAAATGGATAGTATACTTTATGTTAACATATTATCGGTGTTTTCCTGACAATTTTTTTTTATACTTATTTGCTTATATGAGTAATAATAAGGAGGATAATTGATGGTTTCGTTACCTTTTTCCAGATGATTGTAGGTGGAGGCACAGCATCTGCTTGGCAGACTAGATATATTGGGTGGTATGGAATAACTTCTACGTCTTCTTCATCCAATTTCGGAACATTTATCTCGGGTAAACGCTGTGCTGTATATGATTAAATAATTGGTAGGTATAAATACATACTAAAAAAAAGCGCAAAATGCCGCCTTTTGTACAATTTTTAAAAGCATTTTAATTCCTTTGTACAAGATTTTCTAGTGTATTTTGTTAATATACAAAATACACTAGGAAATCTAGGAAATCAATAAATAAATAAATAAATAAAAGGAAAAGAAAAATATTTCCATTTCCACGTCTTCACCAGCGTGATCTAAATAAATTTGACGTTTCGAACGCTTGCAAAACAGTTTTCGTCATAATACATAATAGCTGCGATTGTTATCTCGTAAGCTGACGTCGTCACATATCGACCTACTGAAAAACCGGCCAAGTAGAATTGCCTTCGGACAGTTGATGTTGTTACCGGCATTAGATTGTAATTTAGCGGTTTTACTTCGATAGATTATAACCCAACGAAAGATGATGCGTTAAATTGTAAGTAAATGATGCAGATCACAACTTTATCGACAGTTTTCAATCTTTCGAGTTAGAATATAATCGAACGATTTTAAACATCTGACGACGACATCTTAATTAAGATTATAATTGTAAACAATTTACCTGTTACTGTTATAGAAATCGTGAATGTTTCTCTTGTTTCATTGTTTTTCAATCCAGCACATGTGTAATTATCAGCCTGCTCTAACGATATACTGTCAAATATTAACTGCGCAACGTACGAGTACGGAGTTTCTTGCAGTTTTACTAAAATAAATAAATAATTACGCAATTTTCATATTAAATTAACGTAAAACAAACAATAAAATTAAACCATACGCAATAATCATATTCGGCAATTTCATAATCAGTAAAATTAAACCATACATAATTACCATTTTCGGCAATATCATTTCCTCCGCCGTCAAACCAGGTCACATTTGAAAATTCATACTTCGAAGCGTAGCAATTTAAAATCACTCTATCGTTCTCGGAGAACCAAGTATTGTTTTTATTGGCAACACCAAAGCCATTGTTTATTTCGTAAACAAGGAACTTTCGAGAAACAGATGTGTGATTAATAGTATTTGTTGCATAGCACGTTATGTTTCCTGAAGTACGAACGGGAATTTGTAGTATTGACGATGTTTTGATAATCGAAACTGCAGAACTACTGGCCTAAAATAAATAAATATGAAATTGGATAAAAAATAGTTATTAAATTAGCTTTCACTATGAGCCTGTTTTTAAAATTCTCTCGCAACAGTACCTGTTTTTCTAAGGACTGTTTTTCACCTTTTTCATTTGTAAAATTCCAAGTGATCGTTGGCCCAGGATATCCGATTGCAGTACACATTAAGGTAGCAATAGTGCCCGATAAGAACCTCTTATTAGAACTAAGATTAAACTCGATAGTAGGGGAAGCTGAAAATTAAAAGTCATAAATATCACAGACTCTTATACAAATCATCTTGAATTGTAAGTCAATAACAAATTTTGGTGTGTTGAAATGCTACCTTCTCTATATAGAAATTGCAGCCACCGAACATTTAATTATGAAAAACCAGCTTTCTTTACGCCACTTCGCTTAAATAAACAAGGTGTTCCTATTCATTAAAAGGGACACCTGACACAGAGCATGTTCTAGACTATATCTGTACAAAATTTCAATTTTAATCGGTACAGAACTTTAAGTGTAATTGCGTAGCGCACAGTGAAGCAGAGTTACTTTCGTATTTGTAAAATACTAAAATCATATAGTGATGATTAATCAAAATGAAACATACATAGTACAAAGTATAAACATAGATGACTTTATCTCTCATTTAGTCACCTAGTTTACATTGAATACTTCGATAATTATTTACCTTTTGGCCTTATGTCGTAAGTAACATTACGTGTGTTGTACTTATTCTTTGCGATTAGCGTATAATTTCCTGTATCGTTTATATTTAAGTATTTAATTTGGAACACGATACCAACTGAATTATGTATTAAAGAAAATTTTTCATTAGAGGGTAATTCCCCAATATCATCTCTGACTCTGAAATTTAAACGAAATATATAGTAACGGTTAAAACTATTACATACAGGAAAAAGATGTGTGTTTTTCCAATCTGAAAGGATTCATGTGCTGCATTTGCTGTACAAAATACTATAATTTATAATGTGAAAGTCGAGCATGCTCTACCGCACCGGGAAAGGTTACATTCCTCTACAGAAGATTGGCGTGAAAAACTAGCATCCTACTGTGTTTCGTTGGATGGGGAGTCGAAGGCCTATTTTTATACTTCTCTTACAAATTACAAACAAATTCATTCTTGTCTTCAATCTTTTCATTATATTTTACTCCTTTAAAGCGAGCAACGTATTTTCTGTGGACCGAACTCTGCAAATGTTCATGGGTGGTGGTGATCGCTTACGATTAGACGAATCACCAACTCACCCACTCTAGTAAACAAATAACATAATTTAAAGTGTTAAGAAGTACGTATTTTTGTTTGTTACTCCTGATGCGTATTTTTGTTTTGCTTATTAGGTGTGTTCATATAGCAAAATAGTAAAACTTATGCGAAAGAAACAAATAACTTTACTATCAATTTACTTTTAAAAAAACGATGACCTAAGCTATGACAGGGACTCATGGCTTTCTGTCCACTCACTGCTATGAGTAACACAGACGAAACTCCAAAACCTTAAGGTAATTAAAGGGTTTTGTGGTTTGTGGTAATTAAACAACTGGATTTCACAATAGAACTATTTATTTTATTAACTATTTAGTTTATTTTGGGGGCACAATACTTATCGCGGGCCAACCAAAAGAAAAATGACATGAGCATAGTGACACATAGATGACAGAACCTAAAGCAAAGACAATAGAAATGGGTGCGATCGGTTAATACATACAAGGTTAAACATCATAACTTACACAGAAAATTGTGCGGGCGGATAGGCTTCGACAAGCGTCAAGAGCCTTAATGGTGTGACATAGGGATCTGTTGATATAATCTTTTCCATATTTAGCCTTTCTAGTTTTATGTAGCCTTCTGTACCTAAAATATGAATTTTATGATTAATATACAATTGGTACTATAACGTCATAAAATGTTATGACGTCGTATCATTGAATAAAAAACTTTTCCCTGTGAAAAAAAGGTATCAGAAAAAAGTATACAGAATACAAGTATTTTTAGAAATTAAAGACTTTTTAATTTCATCCTAATATTTTTAAACTTTTTCATTATATCATATTGAATCAAGTGTTCATTCTTATTCGTTGTTCGTTTCAAATGCTTCACAGTGGGCGTGGTCGGAAAAAGACAGTGCAGAGACCAAAGACAGTCAGGAGACAGACCATGAATAATCGGGTTTATAAAGAGTCTTTAATATCTAAACATATTATACTCGTGTAAAATCAAACATAAGAAAATACTGTAACTAAAAAATGTTTAATATTACAAACCGTTGTACGTTTTCTTTGTTCTACTCGTCTTATTCCCATTTCGATTCTTCGATATACATTTATAATCTCCAGCATCTTTTTCAGTTGCGTTAAAAACTGTTATAGTACTGTACAATATGCCCTGAGTTATTTCTCTTTCATTTGTTTCATGTAAAATATTCTGAAACATATATATGCTTGGCGTATACTTATATTCTTAAAAACAAGAAAAACAATTCGTAATAAAAACTAACATCACCCATGCACTGAAAGCCGTTCGACGAAACACGTCATGACCGGGAGATGACAGCACAATCAAATTTGATAATATCGACTAGTCGGATAGTTCTTCAGGAGTTTAATTACGTAATGACAAAAAGCAAAGTGATGGTCATATCTCTGGCACCGGAGGCCTAAGCGCGTGGGCGTTAATCGAACGTGTCGTGTACTTCTGCCTGCCAGACCGATGAAAGGCGGTAATAAAAACAAACAAATAAACCATTTGTACCAGAATAATTTTTGCATAGCTATTTATTATCGATTAGTAATTCACAAAAATCACCATGCCATACTTTTTTGGTATGGCTTACAGCCCACCATATCGAAACAACACGTTAATTAATAAAAAAATATATAGTATAATAATAGTTTTTGCACAGCTAATTATAGTCGAGTTCACCAATATCCACCATGCCATTCTTATCCGATGGCTAACGGTTTTCGGTTGTGGTGATTGGTGCCAGAGCTATGACAATAATTTTCCTTTTAGCCAGCAACCCCTGAAGAACCGCCAAACTGGTACAATTCATCAAATTTTATGGTATTTATCATCTCCCTGTCTAACAGTGGAATTTAGTCGGTTGTCCGTTGCTGCAGCGGAAGTCCGTCATAGCCCAGAGATCTTTCTCGAACTTTAGGTATGCGAGTATGCATTCTCCAATAAAATAAAAGTCGTCAAGACTTATCATATACTAGCGGTCCGCCCCGGCTTCGCCTGTGGTACCTATATACTCTATATCCTTCCTCAATAAATGGGCTATCTAACACTGAAATAATTTTTCAAATCGGACCAGTAGTTCCTGAGATTAGTGCATTCAAACAAACAAGCAAATAAACTCTTCAGCTTTATAATATTAGTATAGATTATGAATCTATCACAAGTTATCACATTCATAAACAACGATTGCAAATATAAAATTACATATTTAATTAAAAAATCATTATTGGAACTTACGTTTGCATACGGATACGGTGTCTGCCAAGTCAAAACAACAGCAGAGTTTGCTTGATAATCTACTGTACAATTTATAGAAAATGTTTCACCTCTTAGGAATAACTCGGACTCTCTTACAATTTTGGGCATGGGAGGTTCTATATTGTCGTCTACAAATAAAAAATACATTACAAATTAACTAACTTACAATTGGTACTAAAACATAGTGATAAGACATATATGTGCCACTGCGAAACAAAAATAAAATGTACTCAAAAATTCTGTATTGCACTAGATTTAACATATAATATTTGAGTATTCGAGTTACTGTTGTATATTTTTGGAACAGTATTTAATAACATTTCTATTTAAGCACAATATTTAAAATGGGCACATTAAACGAACTGTTCTATTTTTTTAATTTATATAAACTACATCACGAACTTAATCTTGCAGGCTTCGACGGAGTCGGACAAACAGTCAATGAAAGTAATGATTTTGTAAAATATGAATTATTTAATAAGTTTTTTTGACTAGCGATATACTTTCCATGTTAAAATAAACTACGCTCAATATCAAACACAAATAATAATATAATATAAATTGAAATAAATATATTATGTTAGTATGTTAGTTGTTAACACAAAGTGATAAGACTTGCACATAAATGGCGCTAAACCACACACCATAATATGAAGAAAATAGAAGATAGATAACAAGCAGCAAACTTTACAAAAAAAAAAGAACGATGCTAAAAACAATCCCGAATGAAACCATCACACTGGGCTACCTTATGACATCAACATTTCAGCACTATCTACTTACTAGTTATATATTTCCATAATGTTTGGTTTCCGTGCCGTCCTTCGCATATATAACCGGTTTCTTTCGCTTTCAATAAAAATCCAATTTTTGGGGAATACTTATTGAAATCGGCCGCCTTGTTATTCTGCTATTTTTATTGTACCATTTAAAGTTGTTTGTTAGTAAATACATATCAATGTTAATAGATATGTTTTTCAATCGGAGAGCCTTTAACTTCAGATATTTTAGATGTTGTACTGTTTATTCAGTTTATTATCATTATTCAAAAAATATAACAACAAAGTCCACAATTTCTAAGTGTGTTGATGTATTGAAAAACATATCCCTACGCATTCACCCCAATTTTATTACATCTTTTCATGAAAGAGTAATTAAACTATTATATTTGTGATTTTAATACGTCAATTTATAAAGTCCAACGTGAAAACATTAGAATAAAACGGGGGTGCACACCAAAGATAATTATTAAAGGAAAAAAGCAGGTTGTTTAATCACCTACGTTTATTTACAAAAACATCTTTTGTTGCCTGTATATTTCCTCGCTTAAAGCCACAAGTGCAAATTGTAATCAGGTCATCCAAAAACGATAAGAAATAACTATCGAAGGTGCACCCGATTTTCGGGTTACAACTATGTTCCACTTCTGCTAACTCCTGAATATTCAGAAGGTTGTTATGAGTTGTCCAAGCAATAGTATTAATAAAACCACAGGTGGTAAGTAACATGCTATATAAGAAGAAATAGCTACAGCTCAAAGCGTGGGTTTAATATTAAATGAGACATGCATTTTCCTTAAATATTCATGCGTCATTAAGATAAACGAAAACATAGAAAACATTATCTCACTCATTGTATTTTTTTAGAAATTTTTATATAACGCTAAATAACATGCAAAGTTGAAGCAATTGTATATGCATTCCATATTCATGTCACTATTTCTTAAGATACAGAGACATCTGTAGTATGGTAGTTGTATAAACTAATGAGACTCTGTTTAAAATGTATTTTTTAATTAGGCATATATCATCATCGCATTCTTATATACGTACCCCTATCAATGTAACAATAACATCTGGTGTTGTTGGTCTACATTCAATAACAACTTTTGAGTTGCCTTTAGGTATTACCACCTCTCTCATGGGCGCAAATATACTATCCGTACCTAGAATATGTTCCAAGTTATTTCGAATCAATTATCTACTGTTTACTCAGTTAAAATTAATCAAAAAAATTTAATAAGACCTCACCATCCACGTATACATAAATGTAAGAGACTTGATTCGTGTTACTAGGTTCTTCTCTCAAATCGGTTAGTATTGTATTAGAATCTAGATCTTTTTCGTAACAAGCATAGTAGCCAACTGCGTACTGATCAACATTTATTAGATCGAGTACAGCCTGGTAGATTTTATTATCCCCCTCAATTACAGTCATATTTCTTTGTATCATATAAAACGACTCAATCACTTCTTCGGGGATTTCTTGTTGTTTTATTTCGATAGGCTTATCAAATTGACACGTGATGGTAAAATTTTGTCCTTTTTGTAATGTTATTTCTTTCTTTAGGGGAGTTATCAAAGGGCCATTGAATTGCTGTGCATCTGGAAAGCAGAACGGAATTGTCATTTATTGACTTTTTGATTGCATTCATAGGTTTTCTTAATAAAGTATTTTATTTTAAACACTTCAATATTGTTTACACGATAACGTATTGATGGCGATTTTAGTTTATTGTATAGCAGGTACATAGTGCTACCACGCCTAAGAATAACATAATGAAAGAAAATTAGCCCTTCATGGAAACTTCCTGTGGCTAATTTGTCAACCTTTCACGTGCGTCACCTATCGAGTAGTTTATCATGTCGGGAAGACAAACAACGATGACCTTGGGAGGGAGAGCTCAGTGTTACACCGGAGCGAAGGGTAAATGTGATCAAGTAGACTTAGGTTATCATACTAATGGTAACACGAGACTAGCTTCGCTGTACAATGCGTATACGTAACTATCGAAAACATTTTTAATTAATTTGCGTCTGGGGTGTGACACAGGCGTGGTCAACATTGGGGAAATTAATCCTACCGGTAGGATAGCTAGTGATCCATGCGTCTGTTCACAATTGATTCGATCAAACTATTCAATTCGGCAATTAACCCATTAGGATCCCGTTGTTATTTTCATTTATCTCATTAAGCTTTCGATTGCTTTCGATAACGGGCATGTATCTTTTGTTTTCCGTTTATGTGCGATATTATAATTTATTTGATTCTTGATTCTTGATTGATTTGAAGTCTTTGATTCATAATAGTACCTACAAATATTTCCTACACATCCACAGCTGTAGATAGCCCTAGACGCTTTTACCTCAGTCCTATTGCAAAAACCGCAATAGGGCTGAGGCGCGTCTATTACCTACGAACTAACTTTCTACCAAATTTCACCTTTCATACGTTCAGCAATTTTTGAAATTTCGTGATGAGTGAGTGATCTTTCAATTTTATTTATAGATACAGATAATAATCACAGAAAAGAGAAAACTGCTCAATTAATGAAATCTTTAAGGTGACATTGATATTTCAATGCGTGCACATAATTATCATCATATCATCAGTCTTTCAAATGTACTTTCATTTATACAATAAAAAACCTTAAAATAGCTGTAGAAGGTTTATTACCGTTATAGCGTTCCTTTATCTTTAAAATGTGATAATTTTTATAGTTAAATTCATATAACTTACTACAAAAGCCAATATGGAGAGACATTCAATTTAATTTGATTGTGCTTAATACGCTTATTATTATTTACTTAGATATTATTAAGAATGTTAAAGACGATCTTTTATCTCAATCCAACTCAGGGAAACTAAAGGCTGCATGAACTTCATAATACAATGTAAAATTTTAAAATATAGCTTCGGAGTAACCTAATCTAAAATCATGGTTTATAAAAATACTGTGATTACCTTCTTCATCGAAAAGGGTTTTAACAAATTGAATGTTAATCAAAATTTATCTGTTTTAATGGACGTTGGGCTCTTTAAAGGCGAACAGGATACCATTAGCATATTAATAGCGGTAGAATTCGATAAAACCACAATTTTAGTAATAATGATTTATACAATTTCTGTGAAATTCACCATTGTTTCTCTTTTAAATTTTCATTCACTTATGTATTTATCACAGACAACAACGGTTTTAAGCCGAGAAATGCTATAACTCTCACGTAAGCAATGCGTATATAACGATGTGGGGATTTATTGGTCTACGTTGAATAACGTGAGGAAAATGGTCATACAAACAAGTTCGTTTTAAATTTTTTGTAAATTGTGTCAAATCTCAATGCTAAAATGTGGTATAGATTCGCTATTTTTCTAAAAAATAATAAAGAACTATTAAAACTACTAGAAGGAAACTTAAGATAATTAATTAAAGTTGTCGCATGTTATCTCATACAGCTGTAGGATCTATTTAAACCTACTGTATGTAGTTATCAACTGTTCAATTTATATAAGGATTACTTCAGCCTGTGGTTTTGGTTGCGTGGTATCAGTAGGTATAGTATTATGTTATCTGTGTGTATTTAATAGGCTATTTGATATTTGGTAATTTGCAACGTGAACAAAACAACCCAGATATTTCTTATTATATATATTCTATATATATTCACTGAAATAGGGAGTGACATTTTAAATTATTTAACACTAATAAACAAAAATATCATAGAAAATCATCGTAATAACTTCGAAATAAGAATGAGTTAGTTAGCGTACGAAACAACATCGATTTCTTACAAAACGTATAATAATTTTATTTATAGTCGCCGTAGTTTTATAATTCTCGACACTACATCACAGGTGGATGTAATAAAAACTGTACTATGAAAAACATGCTATACTGTAATGATTGGAAGTGACCTTGTAGAGGTCGGTGCTTTGACGCTATTGCTTTAGAAAACATTCAAAACAAACGTATATTTTTCTTTAGTTTTTGTTTCGCATTTACTTACAACACATTAAAATATTTTAGGCGCGAATGAATGTTTATCATAATTTATTTTGAATGCATTTGTACAGAATTTATGCTTTGCATACATGCAAATAATATACATCTAGGTAGGTAGGTACTATCTTCGTTTGTTAGACGTAAGTTTACTTTTGAAATTATTTTGGGATCACTCTTATGTAAACTTACGTCAGAGATTGTTAACAATGACAATACAAGTAGGTGTTCTTGGTTCTTTATTGAAATTGAGAGTGAAGTAATGTTTCTGTTATTCCTATTTTCCGCCTGCAGATTCGCTGGCGCATACTTCACAATAATAATTGATTTCGCGTCGATTTGAAGAAACCTACAGATTTCTAAAATGTGTGTGTTATTGAAAATAGTAAAAAAGAAGAAAAATATGTTGTAGTATTTTAAGGCGACGTAATACAGGGAATCTATAAAAATGCTTTTTTAGAATGAATGGTTTGAAAATATAGATAGCACATGGGAATACTGTTTAGGGAATCTACTATTAACACCACGATTAGATAAAAAAAAACCGAAAACGACTTAAATTCAAAGTCTCGAATGGATGGCATATCAATGTTATATGAAGATATTGTTAATTACATTTTTATTGTTCATTATAATACTTGTTAAAAAACCAACACAGTTTTTTTTCTGTAAGGTATTGTGAAATACAAGTAATAAATAATAGGACTTTCTAAGCATATGATCGCTTCCTATGGTTATTGGTTATAGTATGCTGGGTTGAAGCCCTGATACAGATGACTCATCCAGTAGTCTGCGCTTGGCTGTTACTCATCCCTAAGATGAAATCCTTTCCGAAGGGTTTATCGGAGGTCACGAGAGACCTATTCGCCATTTTATTGTAAGGAGATGGCGGCAAATTGCAGTTATTCCGGTTTAACTATTGATAAACTTTAATCTTAGATTGTTACTCTTTAATGTAGTCTAAAATCAATGTGATTGATTTGGTTGAGCTGATCTAGAATTGTTTTATTTTATTGGTATAATAACTGTACACTCACTATAATAAATTAATAATGTATGATGAAGATATTTCCTATTTATTCGTTTTTAAACTGGCATCCATAATATATAACTCTAGGTGATTACAATCACGTCTCAATCTAGCAAGCTTCAAATTATGGTCAAGTGTTTAATAGTAGTGTTTTACCTGAAAATAAAACACATATTAAATACCTACCTAAATTTAAAGTTTACATTTTATTTATGAATGGTGAGGAGTTACGACTCAATGACTGTCATGAGCGTGTACACATTAATGTGCGGCGCGGCACTTGGTGGGGGCTGTGCAAGTAACAAAGATGTTTGTTTAAATGAAAAGATGGAAAATCTAGGCGGATGCAGCTATCGCCTCTCTCTAATCTAGGAAGCTTCAAGTTTAGGTAAGTATTTAATATGTATTTTATTTGCAGGTAAAAGACTGCTATTATATTCACATTTCCGTCTTATTTCGAACCAGCAAATTTATCTGCTTTTTAGCTATTAGTATTTCTATAAAAAATAAAAACTTGGATATGACCTTCACCTCTTCATATTGGTAGCTAGATAGCTATTTTAAATTTAAAGCAGTGCAAAAGCAAACTGCTTTTCTTGTTGGTGTAAATATTAATTGGTAATTAATGTTGCCAATACTGAATATATTGATAAATTTTATTTCCTGTTTTTAACAAATAAAGGAGAAATAAGTATCATAATTTATTATTTGAATGTAAGGAAAATAAATTATACGAACGAATCTAACTAACAATTTGTTATTTCACCAATTTTAGTAAAAGAAAAATTACGATTATTAATCAAAATGAAAAATATTGCATATATTTTCCAATTTACTTACTGCTGCTGCTCGACTGAAGTGATAGACCAATTAAATTTTTAAGGTTAAGTTAATTTTTCACTAATTAGGTACAGGTACTTTTATGTATCGTAGATAATTGTAATAAAAAAGTAGAGAAATATAAAACTCAAGTTTCTATAACAACACGCCTAGATTGGAACTTCCGATATTCAACCAGTTAGAAACTAACTTTTACAAGCTTCTCTTTATTCGGATCTTCTTGATTTAAAGTAATATTATACGTGTATATCTCTCTATCCACTTTCGTAATGAATCGCGGAACAATGAATAGATAGGCTTAATTACCCATTTATTGTAGAAGGCATTAAGTTTTAAAGTCGGTTTTTTTTTTAATTTATTCTTTAATATGAAAGATACTTTTAATCGGTGATGGTTCCACAAGAAACCCAGCTGCATACAATTAGACTCTTTAAATACTAAGTAAGAACTAAAAATATTATCGATAAATTTGGATACCTATACTTTTAATTATTTATATAATATATTGTATGAATCAGTGGCAAGTCAGTAACAGTAAAGCAATGACGCATATCTTAGTCACCGCACGAAAAGACGGAGTCTGCAGACTGCAGAGATTGTACAAAAATCAATCTTCTTAATATTTTCTGACTCATCGTAATGGTATCACACGTGTACTATAATTATATTTATACGAGTTGTATTTTTACTATTGTGTCTAATACTTAATAATCTTATGTGGATGGGTACAAAGGCATAAAGGTAAAAGGTACAGAGTTTTACTTGAACTATAACCATTGCGTTTAGAGTATAGACTATAGATATGAGCAATTGCTTGTTAAATATTAGTAAGGATATTTATTTTTCAATTTACCGTTATATTAGAGCCATAGATCATAATAGTAATGTTTTACATCCTCATATTTCGTTGCAAAGATTTGCGATTTCTATGCTAGCTGCAATCATGCAACTGCGCAGTTGTTTAGAATAAAATGTCATAATATCACATAATTCAAACATTTAAAATAAGATAAGCAGATATTTGAATAAACAATAAAATAAATCTGAAATGACCGAATGATTTGATAACGATTACACCAAGTTTTATGATAACGAAAATAATAAAAAAACACGAAAAATGGAAAAGCCTCAAAGCTAAATAAATAGCTAACCATTTTATCTACTTAGATTTTTTATGTTACTTTACGTTACTCTGACTGATACTTAATCATTAAGACATTTATAACTATTTGTTATATTACATGCGAACTCATACTGTACTGTGTCTCTATACTGTAGTATAGAAAAAATGATTTCCTCAAAATGTTAAATTTTCTACCTTGTATTAATTATTCTTGAAACGATTTATCAGAAATAGCATTTCTCATTTTTATTACCTGACAAAACAAAAAGTAGGTTTTATATTTGTTAGTACAGTGCAATATTTATTATACGAATTTAATTACAAATGAGATTCATTAATAACATTTTTCATTATTGAAATTGGCAAAGCGAATTGAATACCTATATAATTAATTTTTTCTTGGGAAAAAAGTACGCAGAGCAAGCATTATGATTAGGAACAATATTTAGTGACCAAAGTGAAATATCCCATTCATGTTTTATTTAAGCAATAAAATGTGGCGCCCCAAATGTGAAATCAGTATAGATGGAAAGCCTCACATTTGAAATTGTAGAAATTTGAATATTACATTAATACATAAGATTAAGATTAGTCTAAATAGTGTCTGACAATTAAAATAAATTTATGTAAAGCTGGTAAGACATCTGCTGCCCACTTGGATGACTGTTTATTCAATGTTTTAGTTAACCGGTAAGTCCGATCACGTACCTATAATGTGCACTATGTATAGTACAGTATAATGTACTGTTACTAATTCTGCGGCTAAACAATCAAATATGCTTCGGATTTTTTTTTTTTATTCTATAATAAAAGAAAAACATACTAGATATCGATAGATATCGTCTTTATAGGGAACGTTTATTAAAATTTCTCTTGTTGTTTGGTTAAAAATTTGTATAAAAAGATAATGTTTAGTAATTTTCTTAGACAATGCTAATATTTTTTTTTAGAATCGACACATAAAATCGTTCAAGAAATAGTAGATAAAGGAAAGTTTCTTAATCAAAAATGTTCTAGTCACTATTTGCAAGTGAACACAATGATATCTAAAACTAACATACAAGCAGGTAATCAATTTTATTCGATGGAACAACCTGTTTTATAGATTTAAGAAAAAAAAAATAGGATTCTGAACTTGTTTTTAGTAAAAAAATACCCTAATACAAACCTAATAAAAACAAACACAAACCTACCTACGCGGAATGTCTGCGTCGTGTGAATAATATTGTAAACAAAAACTAATGTAAGGTGTTTTAGCTATTCACAGATTTTCCGACATGTACACTGTACAGTGTGTACCTATTTATAGAACGTGGTTATTGTATTTTTGAAAAGAGAAAAATATGGGTTACATTTCCTCTCTTACAAATACTGGCTTTAAGATCTATACTGATTCATTAGAACAAGATGCCATTAGTTTCTTTTTAGTTATCAAGGAAATATTAAATTACAGAATCCGTGCTTTTTAGAAAGTTAGTTCACAAGTGGAAGACAATATTATGCAAACCTGTATACGCCAAAGTTGTCAAACATATTAATAGAATCCCACGCGCTCCTATTAGCCGCGAGCGAAACATTTTTGATTATATTTACTATTCACAATTAATTACAAACTAATTCTGCGAACACAATTCATTGTAGACTCCATACGCCGTGATTTAATCAAGCGTTCTATTTTAATCTTTCCATCCAATATAACGCTGCTCAAGAGCAAATAGCTCGGTCTCAATCACAGTTGATGTAAACACTTCGAAACTTTGTACACTGAGTCACAAAATTAAATACACGTTGCAATAATCGGAAATGTTCGAGCATTTTTTCTCATTTCACATCTTGCTATATATGGTCACTGAGTTCACTACTTTTGGATGTAAGCATGGGCTTTGACGTTTAATTAGGTCACTGTTAAAGTTTACAACGGTACGACACGTGATGGTTTACAAGGCAATGACAATAACGCGTCCGATTCGCGGCATTCAGTGTGGCGGAATGTCGACGCAATCGCGCTTACATTCGTGGCGCGCCCGCGACCTCGCCGCGACGGACGGTCAACCAAGATAATGCCCATAGAATAGAAGCACCATACAGAGAACGTAATCACAAGCGATATTGTACTATCGAACAGCTGTATAACAAATGCGTTCATTCGGTCAATTAAGCGGTATTTAGAAGTTTGTTACAAACGTGAAATTATCATAATGGTTTGTTTTCTATTCTCAAATAATAAGAAGATATAAAATGAACATAGGTAACTCCTCAATATGGCATAATTTGATCAATGCATCATCAATTAACATCTATGAATTCTGCGTTATTCGATAAAAGCTGAAGCTTGGGCAGGTATAAATTGATATTCTTAATAAGTTAAAAACTCCATATACAGAAGCACTTTGTCCATATAAATACCTAGAAACGAATTTTGGACTATAAAATAAACAGCGTTTTTTTATTGTCCAATAAACTAAAAAAAATCTATTAATTTTTTGGTAGACGATCACTGTAGATTCAATAGTAATACTTAAAATATGAAAAGCAAACATTAACGAACGGCGTACCTAATGCCTGAAAACAGTATAAAAAAATTTTTAAATTTTCACTATATCACAGTCTAATTCCAAATAGTATTCAGAATGTATCCATGAATCTGAAATACGTCATAAAATTTATTAAACAATTTGAATTCCAATTCAAACTATTGCCTCATTACACGTGCACATGTGATGCATTACAAAATAAAGTAAGGCAACGATGAATTACTTCTGGTAGTATCTTCAGCAACAAGTAACAGCACGTTTTATGATCACAATTTGTGCAACAGTGCATCCACATAAACATACATAATACATTTAAAATATCGTAAAATTGAACATAAACCAGTATGGTTAATAAACTGTCCTATTCTGACTTATCAGGGTATCATGTTTGTTTGTATCAATTTATATTGTTCACTGCAGAACGCCCACCAATAGAAGAGTCGAATTCGCCATGATGTTTTGATAACGCCTGTTATCCATCATGATTTTAGTGTGGGAGTCGAGCACGCTTCGGCACGAATTGGGCCAGCTCGCATCGGGTAAGATACCATATTCCCACAGAAAATCGAGATAAAATATTAGCATGATGTTGTGTTCTGGTCACATATTATAATCACTTGACCCACCAGCTCCTTTATGAAATAGCACATAGAACAATTCATGTCATGCTACGATGCTAGTGGTACTATATATTTATAACTATCGCAGTCTCAGTTATAAAAATAATAGATTTTTACTTATATATTTCACGATATACTGTCTTGATATATTGTACTAAATTGTATTAAATACATAGAGGGAAGATACTGTCGTCTAAGATACAGGCTCGGCCTAGTTTAGACGACTATTGTCCATAGTTTTAAGTTCCTTTGTTCAAGAATTCAAGCCACATATATGCAATGTCAATGTAAGGTATGGATAAATAATGATTTTTATTTTATTATTATTATATAAACTAATCATAAAATGTTATTTTAAAAGAATACTTGCAGACTTGCATACTTTGTATTAATTAAATTGCAGACTTTAATGAATTTACGGATCCCGCGAGACTAACCAACCAGTGTTCAGTGTGCACCCCATACTGCGAGAAATACAGGCTGTTAACTGGTCTTCATTATTCAGCGTATTTTATGAGCACTAGCTTTTTCAATTTAATTTATGAACTTTCAAATTAATATTCTTTAATATTTCTATTAAATATCTAAGTCGGAAATAAAAATATAACAACACATCAACATTTCACTTAACATTACATTACTGTATATTATGGTTGTTATATGCATGTCATGTGTACCAATAAAGAAGTATATTGTGTATGTCAAAGTGAAGAGAAAAACAGGAATACATTGTCGATTTTAATTAATGTAAATTATATGACCCACTTGCGGGTTCTATAATACTAAATTCTGTATATTTTTTTCCTCAATGCGATATGCATGTTTTTAAGTTCATAATAGGTAGAATGAACTAAATGGTATAACATACTCACCCAAGGTAGCCCATAAAAACTACCTATTTATTTGAAAAAAATTATTATTTTCTCATTCTTTTACTTAAATTATTATGTCGGCTATAAAATAGGTAATACTCGACGCTCATCCCAAGGGAACTAAATGTTAAATGGGGAAAAGGGAAAAAAAATGGGAATAAAATCAACATTTTAATCGGTATAAAAGATATCCTATCACCCAAGTCAGATAATACCCTGTCTGTATACCTGTTTCATCAAAACCCGTTCAGTAGTTTCAGCGTGATTGACGGACAAACACCCAAACAAATAAACTTTCACATTTATAATATTAGTGTGAAGTTTTATTATTGCCTATTGCCCCACGAACGTCGGTCTATGTGAAGCAATATTTTTGGTGCCTCGGTACACTCTTTTGTCTAAACCACTTTTCGTAATGTAAGAACCGCTTATAATATCTTGGAGAAAATTTTATCAGTAGATAGTGCAATCAGAAACAAATATAGAAACTTCACAGACACGTTGATATGACATCTCACTAATCATATCTCAGACTTTTTGTTTGTACTTTGTGAGATAGTGAAATGATAAAATAATTTTGCATACAATTAAAGAAAGACCATGCCGATTAATACTTTATTACTTTATTTCACACATCATCAGGAAAACAGATGCAAAATGTTATGGGTTGCAATATCTACTATGTACACAACATCCTACTATATAATACTATAAATGCGAAAGTTATATATAGTATAAGGATGTGTGTATGTTTGTTACTCTTTCACGCAAAAACTACTATAACGATTGAAAATGACCAATGAAATTTGGTACGTAGGACAACTGGAATAACACATAGGCAACTTTTAATTCCGATATTCCTACGGGATACGGGCTAACGCGGGTGATATAAGAGATGGTAATACATTAGAGTCGTTTAAAATAAACATGTTAAGGATAGCACAATTGCAACAAGTTCTACATACTATTAACCGTTTAAGAAACATTATTGATATGATTTCTCACAACCTACCAATGTTTCGCTATATTAGTTATCTTACTAACTAGAATAACTTCCAATTACAAAAATCAAATGTAATTAGAACCCCGCTGAAAGGAATATTTTCCGACGTGAGAATGCTTTCAACACATTCTCATACCTGTGTACTTTATTTTAATTGTAGATATAAAAGCAATTTTCTTTTACTCTTCCTAAGTCGTAAATTATTATCAAACTACAAACTACGTATATCTAAACGTAATTTCCACCAATTCACTCATTTACCTATCCTTAATTACCTGATGTTTTTCATCAAAATTATTGAAACGTTCAGCGAAATACTCGTTCGTTATCATAACATGTATATTACGCTAAAACCGAGCATAATGGTCGTTATGATATACGAACTTAAGTGTAGGACATTGCCGTAACGCATGACTGTTATCAGATTTTCGATAACATATTATATGGTTACACAATACGAACGGATTAGCTTTAAATCGGAGTTAAGTGCACTTTAGGTTTATAAAAAATATATTTACTTGCTGTTGTTGATTAAATAATTTATCATAATATTAATAAAACTATTGGATTGTCTCTTACAACGGTTCATACACTCGCTAGATGACTATATTTACGTTAATGCCTACATGTCAAGAAGATAAAATGTATTCAACGTTGAAAATAAAAACATAATAAATTGGTTGTAACTCCATCGCTCATCCTTTTTGCCGTATCATCTTATTAAGCCGTATCCGTGTCTTATATCATAATTTGATCCTTCCTGTGAACGTATGTGGGTAACATTAATAATGTACACAATTTAGTTTCAGCCAGTTTAACTCTGACAATATCACCATCAAGGTATGTACTGGCACACGAATTAAATGAAATTACCTACTATGCGATATAATTTGATGTTAGATTCATGCAAAATGAAATTAATCTTTATTGAAATGCAAAATGTATTTGAAGAAAAAGTATGCTTCAAATGATATTTGACATAAACAAAACAAAATCATGATATAAACACATAAAGGTCATTGACGCCTATTCTTCGGTGAAATGCAATACAGTCTGTAAGTCTGTTTTGTAAGCTTTTATATTTTAAACACTAGAATATTTTTCACTTTATGAAATTAAATTGTTCACATGCAGACAACAATAAAATACAAACTCATTAAAGGTCCAACACCATCATACATGCTATAGACAAGGACGCAACCACAACAATGTATTCAACTTGTATGTATGTCACACCACCGCCAGCCAATATTTCACACGTAGTTCTAGTAAATTTAATCTACTTAGTTAAGACCAACATTACGCCAATTAAATCAGATATGTAGATATATGTACAGCGGGTCGCATTGGACATTCATTCCACAAATTGGTCTAAATGACAATTGTTACACCAGGGCACTGTAAACTACTTGCTGACCTTGACCTATTGCGTGCTACTAGTTAAATGTCGCAAACGCTGTTACTACCTTTATTTCATAGAAACAACGTATTAAAAACCTTCAAACATAATAACGACAGCTTAAAGGGCTAGACTATCCTTGAATATTACACATGGGAGACGATTAATTGTTTGCTTTTCAGTTTAACCGCTAAGGATACCCCCGAAGTCAGACAGTAATTATTTTGTGATGCGAGTCAGAATTAAATGTGTCCATTTAATAAGAAGAAAGACAACTGTAGTTGCAGAACTAGGTTATTTTTAAGATTAAGGAACATATTTGTGATTAGAGGTTGAACTTAAAAGTAAACGGATCAACTTAGTGATTATTCGCATCCATTTAATCCTCAGCATATAAATTTCCTGAACATTTATGCTATCAAAATATTTAAAACCAGCCAGAAACAAACTTCAAATTTTCAACTAGTCACGATAATCAAATTATCTTCAGGTCAACCACCGGAACACTGCTTACTTAATATTATTCAAAGATAGTAAACGAGATTTAATCCACTTGAACATTATATTTACCACATACACCGAGTATGTCTAGACAAGAAATAAACATTTATCAAAATATCATTGTCTATCACTAAAACTAGCTAAAGTTACGACGCCATTATTCCCTATAACTATTAAATGGATTTTACGAGGTTCTGTATTGAAACTTTATATCTATATAACGACTTCGCTGTGAATTTCACTGAACCTGATTTATATCCATCAAATTAAAGTTATGTTGTGTTTTGTTTTATGGCATGTTATGCCAGAAGCTTTAAATTTAGTTTTAAAAACAATGATTCGTTCAGTCTAGTTAGGCTAAACGATATCGTCTTATTCACTTATTTATTTATTTTAATCTTTTGTTACGGATGTACGGATAGAAAACCGTCACAATTATTTAGAGAAATAAAAAGAGAACAGTTTTATAATACTAACCCTTCTGTTCCAGACAACCAGGGCACACCAAGGCAAAATATAACAAGCATAATTAAAGACAATTCGCGGAATAAGCTGTTATTAATGTTACGAATAATCTATTATATATCTCTGAGCGCAGTAGGTAGAAATGAATATATTATTATTTCGTTCAATTCATATACCATTGCCATTCTCCCCAAAAATAATCGAAGTCTCTTCTAAGAGAAAACTTTGTAAAAATCTGGAATTTCTATCAAAATTAATACAGCTACTTACCTAATTCAAATAAATTAACAAAAAGTATGTTGTAATAAATAATCTTGTGGTCCTGAAGTCACGACATTCTGTAACTTTTAGTAAAACATGGAATATTAAAGATAATATAATAGAATCTATTATACAGTTGTGAATTAACCTATAGTTTTGAATTTGATACAATTGAGATCAATGAACAACTATTAAAGTATACTTAAAATACTTTAGAACATTTTATTAGACAGTCATTAATCTAGGTACACTTACAATGACCACATACTTTTCGATACCGAGCACTAACGTATTATTACCTGCTAGTCGTTTATCTTCTGTATAAAGTAATCAATTACCCGTATTGAGGACATGTAGGTACTTCTTATTATAGAGGGCGAATGCGGGGAGCGAGGTTGATTTGCGTCAATCAGTCCGGGGTGTCGCTCGTCGCCACTTCATTACATACCCTTATTATTGTGCTTACGTCACTGTACATCAACTTCTAGTGATGTTATGTAACAAACAATTGACACAGTTTATTTGAAAGGTGTATGGCTTTCTAAGTGCTAGTTTTCTTATCACTAAAACTTATTTAGTTTTAGAACATGTACCTAACTCTTACGTGTCATTTTATATCGTAACATAAACTTATATCTATAAATCTTATTTAGATATGCCTGCAACATTATTAATTCCTACTACCTTTAATCTTTACTAAGTGTAGTAATATATTATGTGTATGGATGCGGTAGTTATGTAGGTAACTATTTATTAAGCTCTCATTCGTCTGTTATCTTCGGCTTACGGCTTAATTAATTGTTTTACTTTACCGTTTATAGCTGGTTTTATTAGTGTGTGTTTCTGAGGCAAAATCATTAACGATAATATTTATAAAACAAATTCTATTCCTGAGAGAGGACGTTATTATCCTGTATTCAGTAAAAACGAATACACACTGAAGAGAAACTTTAAAAGAGGGTTGCAGTATTGTGGTTTATGATAAGCACTAATGTGGCAATTATTTTAATTGTTCCTTTGTACGTCAGAAGCTTACCTTCGTCCAATTTACGTCAGTGGGCGCTTTCACGAAAATATCTTTTATAAACGAAACTTATTACAAAGCAAGTGCTAACGATACTTTTCCCGAACTGAAACGACCATTATAGTCATAGTATCCTTTGACAGGACATGAATGGGAAAGAAAGTAAGATTGATTTCCCTTATAGAAACTGGCGCAAAAATATTTAAGCATTTAAATAAAATATCTTTAGCCTAAAAAAATACTCACTTATAAATAAACGTTTTCAGCCCCATCAACCTCAAACTTATATTATTAAATTTTTTAATTATGTTCACAACTTATACATTCGTATATCGTTTCATCAAAATAATAACAAAGCGACTGTTAAAACATTAAAATGACTGTTTTTATCGGATATTGAACTCAGGAGTTTATCCTCACCACTTTAAAGGAGGTAATTTGTAAGTATGTTCATAACGAACGATTAATTATAATAAGAGTAAAACCATTACACACGATAACCATTCTTTCCATAAATAAGCACATTTCAAAAAATGTAATATTGCAAAGTCCTATAAATAATATCATGTGAGCGATAAGACTTAGAACAACTGAGATAGTGACTTTTGTTCACATTCATGGAACATCACAATATCTTGTTTTGTGACAATAACGCTCGCAGTGCGTAGGCGCACATTGTAGTTCACTGCCCATTTATCCAGCGGCCATACTTTAACACTTCCGCTTCATACAAAAACTCCACTTAAATTATCATTCAAAACATCCGCTTATGAATACCTAAATTGATAAAGCAATATGAACTTGCAATATTGTTAACAATGCTCTGGCAAAAGCTGTTCTGCCTTACTCTTATCATTTATGGGTATAAAAAATAGATGTTGGCCGATTTTTAGACCTATCCGTTGTGCACACAAAATTTCATGAGAATCGGTAGAGCCGTTTCGGAGGAGTATGGTAACTAATATTGACACGAGAATTTTATATAAATAGATATATAAAATATGTGAAGCTGTATGTTGGTGTATTTAAAACAAAATAGATTAAAATAGAAGTTTGGTTAAATAAGATTGTTATTATATTTATATGCAGCGATATACGTGTAATAAAAAATATTTTTTATAAAGTCTTTAGTATAATTTCAATTATTTTACCTAAATACTACATTTTAGTAACATTTTCAATCTATAACTACTGACCCAATTTAGATGAAAAACACTGTTTCCTACAAACCCGAGGCTTGTCATCTCAGTATTCTTTGAATTAAAAAATCCAGGGCTATGAGGTAAAAATCATGCGTTTATTATATCAAGTTAAAATTTTCTGCAATTCCCGAGAGAGAGATATTTTATCTTTTACAACAGGAAGTGGCATTAATGTACCACTGAATTAACACTCCTAATTACCAATAACGGTCGCTTTAAAATAACACAGCTCTACAATTCTGTTTTTTTTTGTTGCCCTGGATATTTTTCCCTGTCTCATTCTTTGCCGGCTTCATTCTACACATTTTTGTATTTCTGTCTCTTACCTGTCGTTTTTCCGTTGCATCAGGTTTGAAATCACAACGATTCTAAAGAAGTTTCACTTCAATAATTATATTAAGCTTAATCATCGACGCAATGCGTTCAAAGACAAAAAGTTGTTATACATAACTTTACAATGCACGAAACGATTTCAATAATTTATAGTAAAATAATTATTAAAAAAAAACTAAACCCCCTTGAGATTATCAGAACGAAACCGTGTGGTAACTGACCACACAACACAAAAAAAAAGAATCGTAAAAACTAAGTTGAACGTGACTTTTTTTGAAGTTGGTTAAAAAAAACAAACATTTTAAATTTTTATTATATTACTTTAACAGGGTTTTATAGTTACATTTGATGTTATATAAAATATTTAGATTTCTATATATCATTAAAATTTAAATAGGTAACAAATTCGATAGTATCTTAGCAAGCTGCACGAGGCTTTGTTAATGGAGCGAACTTTTCATTTTAATAAATTAATATAAAGCTTTATTTGCAATGACAGAAGCATAACACATCTCTTGTAATCAATTATTTTGTACCAACATCTCTCGATGTAACAGCTGTTTTTGTACGAGTTACTGTCGTAGTAGCGTTGGCTGTCTTAGCAGCAGTTCCCACTTTCTTAATAGTGGTAGTTGTAGTTGTTTTAGCGATGCCCCCGTTGGGGAGATGTTTCACATCAGAATCCACAAGAACTTGTTCTGTTGCCCGTTGAGATCTCTCATTCGCACTTGCTCTCTGAACTGCTTTATCAACGCTCTGAACGAATCCCTCTCTTTGAATAACTTCATTGCTATGTTCTTGAGTGTTAGACGCGCTTCTTTCCCCACCACCAGACACTCTCATGACTCCGTTTTCTACGGGAATCACTTCGCTATTGCTGTAGCGTTCAACAAAACCGTTGCCATCGGACTTTTCGATCGTATAAGAGCCACGACGTTGCGTTTGTTCTGGGATCCATACAATCTCTTGCGTTAGCGTTTCTTGGACTGGTTCCGGTGTGACTGTAGTACTCCGTATTTCGTTGGTTCTCACTTGTGTGACGTGAGTGCGTAAGCCATTTTGTATGTCTGACGAGTCTACAGTGTCATTTACATTCTGTGTGACGACTCTCTCCGTGTTAGTGGATTGGTTATAATTATGAGCGTTAATTTCTTGGCGCACATTAACGTTTGTTCGATTTACGTCATTAACGTTACTCGTTTTAATCTCGTTTTCAATGAATTCGTTGACGACCCGACGGGGCTCTATTGGTTTCAACTGTCCAAGCAAAGGCGAATGTTTGATACCAAAGGTTATGTTTGGTTTTTTATCCAGCTGCACCTGTAGGTCACAAATATCGTCATGTTAATATACAATCATTTTGATAAACACATTTTATTAGCAAATATATTAATCATCTTACCTATACAAATTATAAACAAGTACGCTTATCGTTGCTTTATCGACACAAAAAAATCATGATTACAAAGACAGTTTAATCGAGATCATACCTATAACTACAGAACAACAAGAAAAACATTAAACCTAAAGTTTGTTCCTGATCTTTACTTAGCCACCACAAATATCTTTAACTAGCGGTCCGCCCCGGTTTCGCCCTTGATACATAAATAGCCTAAAGCCTTCTCAATAAATGAGCTATCAAAATCTGATAGAATTTTCAAAACGGACCAGTAGTTCCTGAGATTAGCGCGTTCAAACAAACAAACTCTTCAGCTTTATAATATTAGTACAGATACATCACCCAAACCTCCCAAAATTACTATTCAAATAACTAAAACACAGCACAAATAAATTAGCAAACGCATGTGATCGAACCTTTTCTGGTGAGTATGTGCCAGGCGCTGGTACTTTGGCCCGATCGTCGAGCGGCACCTTGTGGCGGCCCGACATCGTGTACACCGGCGAGTCCAGTACCGACGGGATACGGTACGTGTTCGGTGCTGTTCATTAATTCACATCATAATCATTTGATTAAGCAATGGGTATAAGGGATTTGGGAGGGTGTTTGTAAAGCACTACCAATTTAAACAATTGAGTGTCGTCTATAATGCCACACTATAATGAGTACTGCTTTAAAACGTCTCGATATGGGAATACTACAAATTATACATACAAGTTGGTACACAGTGACCTTTAAATAATAAAGTGACCTTTCAATAGTAAAATTTTCAAAATATCATGTCTTACAACACTCCCCTGTTGTGGCCCCGTGAGATTACATTGTGATTACCTAAACCAGATTACCTAAACCAAGGCGATAAATTGTAAGAAATAAAGTTAATTCACGATTTTTTATTAAACTAAACGCTCCCCAAGAAAGAATTTAATCGAGATAAAAAGTATCCTATCACCTAAGTCAGCGTATAACCTGTCTGTATACCAAATTTCATCAAAATCCATTCAGTGGTTTCATCATGGTGGACGGACAAATATCCAAATAAAAAACTTTCACATTCATTATATTAGTGTGATCACTAGTGAAATCGTAATATCACGGCATTGTCAATATTAGGTTCTCGTATATTAAGAAATATGCATTAATTGTAACTCATGAAACCCTTATAATTCATAATAGGCTTATTACACACTCAGTATATTGAATAGAAAAATTTAATTTATACATATAGAAGTATAACATAGTGCGTTAAATTTATGATTCTCCACATTCAATTTCTTTGCTTACCTGGTGAATCCGCAAACTTATCCGTATGAATCTTAACGCCAAATGTATACTGGGGCGAATAAGTCAAAACGAACTTGTATCCCTTTTCCGGGTTGTAACTTCCTGGAGCGGGAACTTTTATCCGTTCATCGATTGGCTCCTTGTGACGACCCGATATCGTGTAAAGCGGAGTTTTCACGGGCAATGGGAGTGTGTACGAATTGGGGGCTAAAATGCAAGAAATAAATCATTAAATTGTTGGGAATAATATGACATGAACATTTGCAGGGTATATATAATGCACACATCATGAAAAGATGTCAACTATTATGTCTATTGTCATGATAAAAGTATGGATTCAAAATGTGGTCTGTGTGCTGAAAAGTTATATCAAGTCTATTCTATTCATATTTAATTCATAAAAGGCAATCAACAAAACGTGTGACATGAAAGTTAAAATAGACATCTCACCTGGAGTATCCAAAACCTTCAGCGTATTGGATTTGATTCTGAAAGTATATTGTGGAGCGTTTGGTAGCAACACTTTGTCAGCTTTGTCTGGGTTGTAATTATTTGGAGCAGGAACATCATCTGGCTTTGGTGGCTTTGTTTTTATTCTAAATGAGTATCGAGGTGCATTATCTAATAAAATCTTATCAGCCTTTTCTGGATTATATACATTAGGTGCAGGAACGTCACTAATTTTAGGATCTTTTCCCTTAGGTGCTAAAGTATAAGCTGGAGTTTTCTCTAAAATAACATTATTTGCCTTTTCTGGATTATATGCATTAGGAGCGGGGTTATTCATTGGTTTTTCGTTTTCTATTTTTGGCCGGAATGTATAAGCCGGACTTGATCCATGTACGACTTTATCACTTTTATCGGGATTATAGTAATTGGGTGCCGGCGTGTCTGGGATCTTACCATTTTCAATTTTAGGTCTAAACGTATATGCTGGTGAATGTTCGTGTAGAATATTATCTGCTTTCTCTGGGTTGTACGCATTAGGAGGAGGATTGTCTGGAATTTTTTCTGATGGTCCCTTTGTTCCAAAAGTATATTTTGGTGTTCCATCTAGTCTATGTTTGTCTGGATCATACGAATTAGGAGCTGGTGTGTCTGAAATTTTGTCTGGTTTACCTTTGCCAGCAATAGTAAACTTCGGGGTATTATCGAGCATGTGTGGATCATACACGTTTGGAGCTGGCACGTCAGACACTTTTGAATCAGGTCCTTTCCCACAAATAGTATATCTTGGAGCATTATGTGGTAAGTTAGGATCATATGCGGCTGGCCCGGGAGTTTCAAATGGCTTTGGTGTAAAACCTTTTCCATATAAACTATACTTAGGAGCGCCGTCAAGTAAGTGGGGATTATAAACGTTAGGACCTGGAACGTCGGGGAACTTTCCTTCAGGACCTTTTCCGGCTATAGTGTACTTAGGAGTACTACTAGGAATCTGAGGATCGTAATAGTTAGGTCCTGGTGTTTCTAAAGGCTTTCCATCTCGGCCTTTACCTGACAAAGAAAATTTCGGTGAATTTTCTGGAAGGTGGGGATTATATGCATTCGGTGCTGGAACATCTGAAGGCTTACTAGTAATCCCTTTACCAGACATCGTGAATTTTGGAGCTCCATCCGATACACGGGGATCATAAACATTTGGAGCAGGTGTATCAGAGGGCTTAGGATCGAGACCTCGCCCATATAAACTAAATTTTGGTGTTCCATCTAATAAGTGAGGATCATACATATTAGGCGCTGGTGTATCACTCGGCTTATCGCTAGCATGTTTTGGACGAAAAGTGTATGCAGGACTACTATCATGAAGAATTTTATCCGCTTTATCGGGTGAATATGCGTTAGGAGCAGGGACATTCTCAATTTTAGGGGAATGTCCTTTACCAGCAATCGTAAATCGCGGTGAACTATCCAACATATGAATTGAATTTTCAGGAGCATACACATTTGGTGCTGGGTTATTATTCTTATTTATGATCTGATCTTTAGTCCGAAACGTATATGCAGGAGACGATTCGTGCAATAATTTGTCTGCTTTATCTGGACAATACACATTTGGGCCTGGAGTATCAGGAATTTTATCCGATGGACCTTTACCACTCATAGTGAACTTTGGTGCACTATCCAAAACATGCATAGATTTTTCTGGGGAATATACATTGGGTGCTGGTGATTCACTTCTTATTACCTGTTGTTCCTTAATTCTAAACGAATAAGCTGGCGTACTCTCATGTAAGACTTTGTCTGCTTTTTCAGGGTTATAGCTGTTAGGAGCTGGGGTTTGTTCTATTTTAGTTGAACTAACTTTGCCCAACATAGTAAATTTGGGCGCACTGTGTAAGGCATGAACAGATTTTTCTGGCGAATACACGTTAGGTGCAGGCGTTTGCTCTATTTTTTCGACTATTTCTTTAGATCTCATAGTATAAGCAGGTGATTTTTCATGTAATATTTTATCAGCTTTTTGCGGTTCATATGAATTAGGCGCAGGAGTTGTATCATGTTTTTCAGCAGATCCTTTTCCTGCTAAGGTATATTTCGGTCCATTTTTTAATGAATTAAGAGACTTTTCAGGTGAATAAATATTGGGTGCGGGGGCATCGCGTGTTTTGTACAAGTCAGTTTTCGTTCTGAATGAAAAAGCGGGTGACTTTTCTCTTAAAAACCTATCCGCTTTCTCTGGATTGTAAGCATTAGGTGCAGGAGCATTTTCTGTTCGCTCAGTTTTCATTCTGCTTGAAAACGTGTGCTTCGTGGTTGTAACTCTTTGATATTCAACCTGAAAATATTTTTTGAGCTGTAAGTAAATCGAATTACTGAATAACATAAACTTGCAATACTATGAATTTTAGAACAAATCCTAGTAACTACAAGACTTCTTGATATAAGTTGTGAAGTGATGAAATTCACAATATAAAAAAAACACATTCTAAATATGATGTGATGAAGAAAAAAAGTTATCTAATATTTGAAATGCTATGAACATGAAAAATAATCTGAGCAAGGGACGATCGATTAGAGAAAACTAAAAAGTGCACAACGTTATGAAATCCCGCAGCGAACTGCACATCAAACTTTTGCGTGACCGTAACTAGTGATAAAGTGCAAAAATGAACACTTACAACATATCTTCTATCGTCGCTTGTTTCATTGTGAGTAAATAAACTGGCATTGTAAACAATAAACAATCTTTAATTTACATGATACGGTTAGAGATTAATCGATGAGCGAAAGAGGTGAAGCGTAAGCTCATAAGGGCGAGATTAGCTTGCGGTGATCTCTTCAGGCGCGGCGTAGTAGACTGACTGACCGGCGAACGGCGAGTGACGTATGCCGAACGTGTGCGCCGGCGCCCAGGGCAGCGTCACGCAGACCTGCCGTGTGCACCCAACCCTTGTTAGTCTGTTATATGGTCTAGGGCGTTATGAATGACCTCACCACTACAGTTTTGGATACATAGCTAACTGAGCGACAGCCAATGTTGCTGTTAGTCAGTAATTGTAACCATTGCTAATTTAGATCTTCATTAGTTATTTATGAACTTTAACTGTAAAGGACAGGCTAGGAGTCAGGTCTGTTAGAAGTCTGACACACATTTATCAGCATATTGAATAATCCCAGTTCTTTTGTCACATTCACAAAGACACAACATAAACTCATTTCACATCCTCATACTCAAGTTTATTTCTTTATTGAATATTTTTTGGTCTCTGATTGTTAACGGATGCTTAAAAATAAGGCCGCTCAGAATTAGCAAAGTTTGAAAATATAAAGTAAACTACTGAACAAAACTATTGAATAAAAAAATAAAGTAACTGTATTCTGATTAAAGAAAATCTTGTATACGATAATACATCTTAATTATAATCGATACTTGCATAAGATACGTCTGTGGTGAGGTCGTGTTTGCTTAGATGATTATTGATAAATACGCATTAGTAATTATTATTAGTGATAAGGGAATGACAACAAGAGTAGAAAATTAACATTATGTTCATTGAAAACATGACGAAATGAAATATAACACTTAAAGTATATTACGAGAGGTTAAATTTATTAATTTCTACTTCGTATTACAATAACTATTAGGATATAGGATTTTACCTTCTCTGGACAGTACACTCCGGGTCCAGGCACAGCCGCGGACGGGTGTTTCAATTCGCGCCTTGGAGCCATCGTATAAGCTGGTGGCCTCTTCGTTATCACAGTGGAAGCCTTATCCGTTGTGTACGTTCCAGGGCCAGGCATAGGCGCCTTCGACTCGGACGCTTTCCCCCTCCCGGTTATGCTGAACGCGGGTGCCGCACGTTTACTGCCCTCTCGCGCTTCGCCGAGAACCGGTGGCATAGAATAAACGTTTGGTGCTGCGAATGTATAGCGTAAAGATATAATTAAAGTTGGGCGTATGAAAATAATAAAATGTTATAGTCATTGAAACTTTATATAATCCTATTAATATTATAAATGCGAAAGTTTGTATGGATGTATGGATGTTTGTTACTCTTTCACGTAAAAACTACTGAACCAATTGCCATGAAATTTGGTACGTAGACAGCTGGATAACTGGAATAACATATAGGCAACTTTTTATCCCGATATTCTTACGGGATACGGACTTACGCGGGTGAAACCGCGGGGCGCAGCTAGTTATACATAAACTTGAACTTCAACATTTTAATATGGACTCTTTGGCTGTAGATGACAGCTATAAAAATATTATAACATTATTATTTTAAGTAAAGGCACACTAATTGATATAATACAATAGGAATAGATAACTAAATTAAAGGTGATAGAAAATAGAAAACATTTAAATTTGTAGAGCCGTTATTGTGATAAAAAGATCGGAGTTAATGTTCTGTTTTTACAGAAAAAAAACTTTTAAATAAAACACTTCTACGCAAGCTACGGTATTCTTAATTAAAATATTTTATAAAAAAGTTAATACCAATTACACACGAACATGGAAATAAATATCTAGCAACGAAGCTATCGACATGAAGTACTGCTGGCAACAGAGACAAAACTTAATAAAAAAAAAATCAAGACGAAATAAAAAGGTAACCAAACAAATTTAGTGACAATGAAATTACCAAACAATAATATTTATTTAACATTCTACTACAAACCATACAAAAGATCTACTGTAAACGAAACGAAAAAACAACGGAAAATATTAACGAAAAATTAAACTGCGAGCAACTAAATAAGAACTTGAATGATAGTGAATGAAACAAATCACGTGACGCGCTAATGGTCTCCTAAATTTCGCAGCACCTGGCGTTTTACTCCCAGCTTGTGGCATGCTGACTCGAAGACCTATCGAAAATGCCGGCGCGTGGTCCAGCACAGCTCTTGCCGCTTTACTGGGCTCATAATCACAAGGAGCTGGCGTGGGTGCTACTTTTAATGGCGGCCATCTTCCGTGTAAAGACACAGCTGGACCGTCAGCCTTGCCTAGTATAGACGTGTAATTGTTACCAAATACACTGCTCCTTATTATGAGTTAAGAAAACAAGACGACGATGAAATTATTATACTAAAACGTTTTCATATATATTTATTCATATGACGATGATTCGAATTCTCGGAAAGGGGGATACTATAAAATATGTGATTATCTAGATCCACGAGCAAACTTTGAGCAACATGTGATACGTATAAGGTATAATTTTTTTCCATCATATTTCCTAAATAATGGTTCGTAAGCAGTCAAACTTTCTAGTAATATAAATACCTTCACGTCGACAGTCCTATGGCACTGAATCAGAATAAACACACAAACACTGAACTGTTTAAATTAATAAAACGCGTCCCAGTTTGTGCAAGAGTTGCACGAAGCGTCGTAGATAGTCCACTGAGGCTGTATGTGGAGCGAATCGAGCAGACCATTCAGGGTTCTCTTCACACCTACGCGACCGCAGCTGACTCACCGCGTCGATCACCTTCATTTATACGGACTTATTTGGCGACAACGGATAAATGCAACTAGAGGAACTTAACATTCAATGTCAACCCACCCCGCAAATCATGCAAATATAATCACAACGCAAAAATTCATTCATACAGAACACACTACTTGGGTCTTTCAATCTCTGCTTCATTTACATTCTTAACCTTGTTAAAACGCAGGAAATAGAGTACTGCAGACGATGTTTATGCAAATCAGACTGCAACCATAAAGTCATGACCTGGTTATTGTTAGAAACACGTAACTTTTGGAATTGAAAGAACACTTTTTAGTTATCAAGTTACATAAGAATTTAAATAATAGAAACTCAATTTGCAAACCGTTCGTATTTGGTGTGGCTTTAATAGGCACGATACTAACCAAAATAATTCATATTTTTTTTTATATTCGCAATAAAAGCGATAGCACGATTCATACTTTTAAATATTTGCATACGAATACATTATGCATTATATTAACGTCTCGTGTTATGAACCCAGTTGATTCAATTTACAAATCGATTAGTATTAATTTACGACACTGTTCAAAGTATCATACATAAGAGCTACATTTATCTTAGACAAGATCTCCATTGTAACAATTGAATAATAGCATCTACATTTGTACAAAGAATTTATTTATGTTATAGAGCCATTTATAGACTCATTTGTTGGTTGTTAGTTGAACAGGCATTTTTATATAATACGCATTTACATATAGCTACTACACATATGTGTAAACTTGAAGGATATCAAGCACATTCTATGCCTATCGCAATTACAACATATATCGCTATTAAATTTGATTACCTTTTGCCGTCATTCCTTCTGTATTATAAGAGGCAGGCCCCGGACCGGTCTTATCTTTCCCTGCAGGATCCAACTTATGGCCAAATGTAAACGCTGGTGCACGAGATTTCCGTGATTCTGGTGGAGGTTTGCCTAAACAAAAAATTAAATTGACAATTAAACATATAATATATACCATGTGAAGGCAGTTTATTAGGAAAATCTGCAGCAACTTTAAATGATCCCGCGATAGAAAGCTTGGGCCGGAATATTTAGATGCTAATTCAGTTTTAATCACACTTTAATTCATTCTAAACGATGCTCACCTTGGTCAGGTTCAATGTTTTCACCCACAGCACGTTTTATGATACCCAAATATAGTAATCTTAGACACAGCTGACACACGTTTCAGTTTTTTGGGCAACTAAAAGTTATGAACAAATTGCGTGTCGCTCGAGCACAAAGTTTTCTCGAGGATAGTTATATTTAACGCTATTAACTCACGTCAATATCCTTTCAATTCAGTGTTTAAATTAAGTAAAAACTAGTATGGCAAATACGGTTCGGCGAACATAAACAAAGTGATGTCACCTTGTGTATGAACACGGGCAAGGCCAATGTTTGCGAGCGCCGAGCTGTAATCTCACACTCACAGTATAACCTCCGGATGATGTCAGCGGACATTGATGTATTCAATACAAAACCAGAAATGAAATACGATTTATATTTCCAAAAGCAATATCTACATACCATTGACTATATCAAGTCTATTTAATACTAAAACAGCTGTTTCAATATGATTCCCGGTATTTACGTGTAGCACAATTACAATATGGACATTAAAATGAGTTCATAACGAGACATTCTTTGAAATTCCGCAAGGTTTTATGCAAATTCAAAGAAATTAATCATTTAAATTACCTAGAGTACAAAAGTACTTTTTATTAGGTAAGTATAAGCATTTTTTAAATATAAAGTGACATCAGTTAAATTTAATTTATTTATACAATACGAGGACAAATTATAATGACTTACCAATAAGTGAAGGCAAAGAAACAACAGCTGGACCAGGACTAGCAGACTCAGCGGCGATGGGACCACGTCGCTTTGTAGGTGTCCAGGGGTTCTGACGTATGCCCATGAGACTGTCACACGCGAAAGACCTCTTTGTCAACGTTGACGCGGTACGCGCTACTCCTATCCCAGTTCGGTGTTGCGTCACTGCCTGAATGCACAAAAACACATTAGCAATAATAATTTCTTACTACAAGTATAAAGGCAGTTAGAGTTACAAAAAAGAAACAGGCGAATTAAAAACCCCTTTGTTTTTAAATGTTTACACAAAAAGTGTCACATAGCAGGTAATATATTTAAAAACATGTTCAAATTCAATCAAAAATGTGATTACCAATTTGTTTTTCTATTTACGTACCGATCTAGTTGTACTTGGATTTGTTCTCATTGACTTCATGATTTTAAATGTCTGATTGTGTATGCACAATTATAGTCTAGGTATTACAATTCAGTCAAGTCTGACTGTAAGAAATTTCTAATGATAGTATATTTCGTGATCACATGCACAAAAGCTTTTAAGAAATAAATAGATAGTAAAACGTGTGATTACTAAGAAAATATAATAAAATGACGTTAAAATTATTTGAGAACGTACTTAATGACTTTTATGACTTCTTTAGTATCTATTACCTTTGTGGTTATGAAAAAACTTTTTACCGATTAAAACGTTGTCATATTTTATTACTATCCTATGCAATAAATTATAATCGAGTATCTATGATAACTTATAATAATTAATACATACAAATGATAGTCATTGAATTAAACACTAGAACAAGAACCATCTTAACGTGTACTCTACTAAAACCCCTAATAGGTCTTGACCTCAACGTGTTTCCTTACATCAACATATAGATCTTATTTCCCTTGTTCAAATAGCATGTACATATTATTTTTAAATTAACAGCGAATGCAGAAGAAAATAAACTTATTTATAGTAACCATATTGGCTTCATATTCTTAAATAATGTTATTAAGAGATTATCTAGGTCCGTCTGTTGGTTTAATTGTTATTAAGTTATATAAAAAAAGACACAAATTAAAATCTACATCTTTGCCGAGGAAACCTTGGTTATATGTATATTTTTCTGAGCCAAGACTAGCGGCTCACTTGTTATATTTTAGATAAACTATTTAACACTTATTTACATTTATTTTACAGAATATATACTTTTTTACAAATTTAAGAAAATGTGTCTTAGACAACGTTTTATAAGGTTATCAACATTTCTCCAGTTAATTGATATTTAAATTACATAATATTCCACAAATAACGACCCATCACCATTTTGATCCATAATTTAGCGCAGTATTTTAAGAGAATCTGGAGATTTGTCACTTCTAATTATAGTAATGTTTCGCTTAAGTATTATTGAACATCCCAATACCAAACAAAGCGGAGTTGTTTACTAACTTACAACGAAGACGCCGACATATCCCAGTTTTAGTGCTCATGAATCATGTAATAAACGAATAAAATGATTCGTTCACATAAATTCACAACCAATCACATTTATTGATATTGATGCTGATGTATTTGAATATAAACATTAATATTAATTACTATTATTTATATGGGTACACACAAAAGCTTATATTATATTATATTTTTACTATCCTATCCTATCCTTCTAGTATTATAAATGCGAGTTTGTAAGAATGTGTGTGTTTATTCCTCGTTCAGGCAAAAACTACTGAACCGATTGCAATGAAATTTGGTACGTAAACAACTGGATAACTGGAATAACACATAGGCAACTTTTTATCCCGACAAACCTACGGGATACGGACTTGCGCGGGTGAAACCAGGGGGCACAGCTAGTAATATAATAATAATATATAAATTTCAAAAGATTATATTCGTACGTACCAGCCGTTTATGGGAAGTAGTACAAATCTTAATCGAAAAAAAATCTTATCCTAAGCATCGTCATATAGGCGTGCCGAGTGCATATTTCCTTAGGCATCTAGAAATAGAAAGCTGTATTTCCATTTTACTTAACTGATAAAACGTATCTATCTATCTATGTAAGGTATTCAAAGTCGATCTAAAAAATGTTATTTGATTTGATAAAGATATCATATACCGTTTCTCTCAGAAAAAAGTAAAATTTACTACAATTTGGGCATACCTATTTACATAAAACAGTCTACTACCGTTTTATGACAACATTAATATTTATAGTAGGTATGGCTCTATGGTATGGCTATTTTATGATAACGACAATGATATTAAGTACATAGTACAGAAATAGTTAGTTATTCATTTATTTTCTTTTGATAAAACGAAAAAACAGTAGTTCGATACAGATAGATATTATAATGTGTTTTTTAAAACCTGTTGGGTCACATCCCACATATTAATTCCTTTTATCGCCTTCATCCATCGCCCACAACTATGTGACGGAAATGATTTATTATTATGTTCCTTGTATTATTACCTATGATACATTGTACAGTTTAACTCTTAAAGAAATGCGCAATAAACTATTTTTATACTCTACTACGAGTGTATACCTACTAGGCACTCCGCTAGGCCCGGTTTAACCGGGATTAAAGCTAAATACTGATGATTATAAATCGGTGCGGTATACATTGTTCATTACTATGTCATGCCTCTATGTCCCTCTAACAAACTCACAAACTTTTACTATTTTTAATATTTTAAATTAATAAAATTGGAGTTCATGGTAGGTATATATGATATACTGGACTAAAACGACAAATAACCTATTATCATGTAATTTGTTAATTTAATTTGCTCCAATTGCTACGGTAGAATGAATTAATGAAATGTTTTAATTTGGACTAGATATTGTTAATAAAACTGTATACCTTTTGTAATTCTACTTAATCTTTATATTGTTTTTTGCTGTCTATTTGTAATAAGTGAATGAAAAATTCATGAATTCTTCATGAAAAAAATATTCGTCACTCAATCCTTAAAGATTCACCAAGCTAGTACCAGGTTGTACGAGTCACTGTCATCGTGAAAAATGAATAAAATTGTATTTGGGCCATTCGTTTCTTTGTTCTAGATTATACTCGAATGTTATGTAGCTTAATAAAATTTATACACGAGTACAAATGAAACAAAGATTACAACGAATTTATTAATTAATGTATTCTCAAAAATTTTCCTATTCCGCACATTAGGTATAAAGGTAAGAACAGTACCTATACTAAAAAACAAAATTATTCATATCACTTTAACTGTTATAAAGAACCTGACACATTTCATGGCTATTTAATAATTAAATTAAAAATGTTACCCATAATTGCGCAAGTGTTTAGTATAAAAAATCGAAACTGTCTCATATCATCAAGCGCTGTTTAAGATAAAGTAGTAAAGACTAGATAGTTTTATCCATATCCACCCACATAACTAGTTCTTTTTCTTTATAGGCATGTGAAACTTCAAGAATTACCGCATTTCGCAGCAACTTCCATTAAAATCTAAGAGCACAATTTTGTGCAGTTCGAAGTTGTAAGCACTGATAATACATATATTATGTTACTATATATTCTAATATTTAAGTTCTTGAACCCCCTAACAAACCCCCTACCCCTTTTTACGCCCATGATATTATAATCTCAAATTATCAAATCACCACATTTTTTTAATGATAGGTGAGTTTACCTAACCATGTTGGACTCCCACACAATTTTCAATTTTCTTTTAAACTTTTTGTGCCGCACTAGAAATAAATTTCATTGCCAAGTCAATGCAATAGCAATTCATATTATCATTAAAGGTATACTCTGTTATATGTATACTTATTTGGTAAAGGCAGTTATTGTCTTTTGCCGTTTTGTTATTTTGCTACCCCTACGATGGATCTTTCTTTTTAGCTACATGTTTAATTCGAATTCCTTTTTTAACTTTATTTAATTAACAATATTTTATCGAACTACAACTAAATATTTTATTACCCAAATACATCTCTTCAAAAAAATCCCTATAAGATTTCGGACGGACTATGGGCGGTTTACGGACGCGCTGGAATTTCTTGTTTGTCACAAGAAAATTACAACAGTGATCGATGCCTCTACTGAGACAAAAGACACACATAATAATATATATATTTATAGTTACCTTCTAGACTCTTAATAAATAGCAATTAATTAAATACAAGTGCCAAATCAATTCAGCTTGTTATTCGTGACTCGATAACTTGAGTGCAGTTATTCATAATTTTATTTCTTGAAATATCGTCATCGTCCATTTGACCTCACAGATAAATGAAATAGCGTCTACTTCGAAAGGTCAGTTAATTAAACAGAGATACAGTGTAATATTGTAAATACATACATTTTGAGCAAAACAAAAACCATTTACATTTCTGTTTTGATTGTGAACCGAACAATAAATATGCTAGCCAGAATTACGTACTTTTATGAAGCAATACACTGTAACGATTTGTCACCATTATTCATTTATGCAGATTTCTCATTAATAAAAAATCGATATATTCTATTCCCAACATAATTACCAGTTATATAACTAGATTACAAAATTGAAATAATCCATAGGTAAAAATGAACGTTTGTTTATAAATCTGTTAGTTTGTTTGCATGGTGTGAACTAACTACCACACTTACTTCGTATATAGGAGTCAGTAAAAATACAGTAAATTTAAAGTCCCATTTTAAAATTGAGAGTAAGAGTAAATAGAATACTTACGTATTTTGAATATACTTGCAATTATTTCATTTCAGAATATCAACAAGGTTCTTTTAAAGAGGTTATAAACATCTACAACAAAAACCTAAATAAAAAGGTATCCGAGTGACGTCAGTATAAAATTCATTCAAAAAATGAGATCCATGATTTATGTCCATGATGTAATAAAATTATGTTTATAAGATAAATTGAGTATGATGTCATACTACGAAGAATCTTCAAAAAATGACGTCAAAATATTGTAGAATCGAATGGAATTTTAATTAACACTTTCTAACATTTTCATCTTATATGAGTACAAAAGAACATAAAACGGACATTTATATATCACTTTAATTTTTTTATTTTCATAAAAAAAACATATCATGCGTATTGAATGAAATGCATCCTATTGATTTAACTCTTTAAATTGTATTGCTTGTTAAATTGTACCTCCTATGTATGTTTTGTTTTTTGTGTTTCAAAATAAATTAAAATTAAAACTTAACAAAGGCTCTTGACAATTATTTCATATACTTATAAGAGAATTTGTACGTATGATATAATCTAAATCTATGTATTATGTATTGAGTCATTTTAGTTACACGACTTATGACTTTTGAATTGCTGAACGAATTTTAATAATTTCGTTTCTTGGCTTGGCCTTAATTATCAAAAACATTTTGTAAAACTCTCTAAAAGTCTACCCGGGCGGAGCCGGGGAGAGCAGCTCATAAAGTTAATATAAATAATACGCTTTATTTGCTTACCTTTTTACGGACGTTTGAGTTCTGCTCTGGAAGTCAGCGGAGTTAGAGGAAAGCAATTATTTAATTAACTTGAATACTTTTAATAATTGATAAGATTGTTATAGTTATATAGTAATTTTCGATCAGCCAAGGCTGTCGTCGAAATACGTTTCGCGCTCGGTCGTCGCGGTGCACTGCGGTCGAATACTTTACCTATATTGTTGTTTCTCATCTACTCGTAAAATGGCTTCGAAACGATGTCGCGTAGGCGCTCTTCCCGCCAAAACCGGTCTCCTAGGTTACGCGACGCGTAAATAAATATGTCGTCATCGTTGCTATAGATTAAATCCAGGTCTCCATAATAAATATGTGTGGATATTAAAAATAATGAGCGAAAATAACTTGGATTTATATTTTTAATCGTTAATTTACTAGTGGAAATTCTAATATTATTAGGTTAAGTTTTATACGTACTTATGTAAAAATAAGTAATAAAATTCTGTATTTGTTTATTATTACTAATGTAGCATTATGTTATCTGTGTTATTCTTTGAAAATGTGACAACTTTGTTTAATACGCATCACTATAATATTGTACAAGATAAAACTGTACTTTCTACTTTAACCCGCGGCTTTGCTCGTGTGGAATCCATACAAAATTCAGTCTTTTAATATAAATAATTGGGCAAAACAAAGATTTTCATGTTCTTTATTTTTATTTGTAACTTTACCTTGTGTGTCTAAATTAAATATTAAAATCAAATATCTAGCATTTCTTCCATGCGAATAGAATACGGAACATCGTGGACAGAGGTCCAATTAACGGTATTTGAGCGAGCAATGACGTCATCGACAAGTTCTTCTCGAAACTCCTGCCAACGTCTCGCCGCAACAAACTCTTTAAACAACTGCTTTTTTGTGGGTATCTACAAAAAACAAATTATTACTTTAATATTTTCAATGTCTGTTAACGAACTAAACAAAATACTAATAAATTACTTGTTCAAACGTAGATATTACTAGAATTTGTTATTTTATCATCGAAAACATGTACTTTTTAAAATAGTTGTAAATACAAGTGAATGTGTTAAATATTCACATACCTTCTTTTCTAGATAGTGTTGAATTCTCGTCCAAATATTAGCCGTATTACGCTGTAGCAACCATATTTTTGGTAGTAGCATGCAGTCCACATGGGTCAATGCAACTATACGCCTATCGCGCATATTTTCACCAAAACCAAAGCTTGACCCTGGATTTAATTGACAGACCTAAAAATTATATCCATTTGTGAAAGGCTTTATATCAACTTTTGTTATTCTTCTTCTCTTCCTACGCATAGAAATCTTTAAACTTATTAGGCAAAAAACTCACACATTTGCATGTATAATGTATATGTACGAACATTTTAACAACATGCTATAGATTAAGATACAATACCACAGATAAAATAATGCTATGACACTACGAAAGCTCAATTTTTTTAATTTTACATAATTTCAACCATTGACAAATATAATAATGCAAAAATCCTTAAACCTGCATAAAATATGTTTTAAGATTTTGTGGAGGACGTCTCATTCCCGGGCTTTCGGTGATAACGCTCAACCTGAAGAAAAAAACACTATCACATATTGCTATAAAGTGCATTATTCTATTCTTGTTTCGTACAATAATACTTATATGATATTGATACTGAATTTTCTTATTTACCTTACAGATGGTCTCATTTCTGAATGTACGGAAGGTCGTAGAAAATCTTTTGATTTATTTTCTTCGGCCGATATTTGAATCGATGTTGTGGCACTTTCTTTGCTGGTTCGAGCGGTGTCTTGCTCAATAACCACTTGGACACTATCTCGTGCCAGTGGATCGGATGATTTGCGTCTGGTTGTACTTGGATGTTTCAAAATACTAGCCCTAACTTTCGACTCGCTTTTCATTCCTGTCGCAGCATCTTGCTGTTTACTAACTACTGAATCACGACCTTCAGAGCTCTTACTGTCTTTTATCAGATCTTTATATGCCCCAAAATATTTAGTGTCGAAATCTTGTTCACTCTCCTCTTTTGGTATCTTAATCGCAAACAAAAAAAATTATATCAGTATGAGATTATTTTAAGAACTTTATAGACGCATGATCTTAAACTATACATACGTAAGGGTCATACAAGGCATAGTAATTGCGGCCTAGACGCGTCGTAACAATCACTTGTAGAGATTCAATCATCTGACATCTGCCTGATAGGATAAAATAAACGAAATTGGCTACACCCACGCCGTCACCGAGCAAAGTCTCATTTGGTTCGTACGATTTCATCTTCGCAACAATACAACCTTCACGACGCGCTACCTACCCAAAGCAAGACAATGATCGTTTATTTTCTGCATTCCTCAGCAAATATTATCTTAAATATTAATCATTTTACCTCATCAAGGGCATCAAAGTAAGTAAATGCGGACATGGCACGTCGAACTTCATCCCACTGCTTCTGCACAGATGCCTGAAGAACATTTTTGAAGTCCTCCTTCATGAGTGCAAGTAATTCGCAATGACCTAGAGAATAATAACGTAAACACTTCCTAGGTGACGTAAATTTTTAAAGGAACCTGCTCACAATTCAGTACACGTTGTATACATAACAACGGTAACTAAGTTACAATGTATAAGAAATGCAAATTTATGCGGGAAAATCAGGGAATAATGATAAATTTTGGTATTACAACTAAACGTAATTAATGTAAAAAATTTATTATGCATGCTACGCTATATTGATACACGTCAAATATAAGATGTGTGTTTTTACATTATAATATTTCATATTGATAGATATGGCTAGTAAACAAACTAACCAGTAGTAGTTACAGTGGCGGTTCTAGGTATGTTATGCAAAAGGGAAACTTCTCCAAACATATCTCCAGGGTGCATCACACCCACATCAACAGACACGTATTGTTGAAGTAGTTCATCAAATACCATTTGACTGACCACAACGTCTCCCGTGACTATGAAATAGAGGGCGTGGGCTTCATGATGTTGACGGACTATGGTACGGCCTGGGCCGTAATATTTGAAATACGTCACTGCAGCAAGCTTTTTCTTAACATGCTAGAACATTCAATTGAGCACTGCTAATGAGATACAATATCGACCTGTTCACGCTTTTCTTAAGTAATAGTTGAAAATATCACCAGACTATTTCTTTATTAGTAATTAAAAATCACATAAAAATCAACAAATTTTGGTCGACTTATTCATTACTGTACCATATTTAAAAATAATTAATACATAAAACTGAATCCCATAATACAATATTTTAATTTGCAAATTATATTGAAACAACATACATTAGGATATCGTTTAAAACATTTTAGGCCACCGATAATGCGAAAAATATACTTCTTTTCCTGATCTGTACGTTCTTCTGCTGGCTTATTCAATAGGGCTTTATCCTGAAATAATAGATAATTAATACCTGCACTGAACGTTCCAAATCGTATACACATACAATACTCAGTCCTAAATCAGAAAAGCCAAAATTTTATTAAGGAAACAAAATTATTCGTTTTAGATTAATTAAAGAGTAATTACAATTGACATAGGTATGATTGAATAATACCTAATTTCAGTTCGCGTCTGGAAGTTAGAACGATAAACCTGTATGCATGCACGATGTGAATTGAGAACTATAAAATAGGCATTTCTGATGTTTATATGAGGAGTGACAGTAGCGGTATATAGCGGGAACAGCGGTTAGGTATTTACCTACAGTATATAAATGAAATTTTATTTCTTAATCTCCAATTCAGCTTAAGTTAACTCATTCATGATAATTATGTCAAAATGGTCTAGGATATTATTATGTAGTTGTATTCATTAACCTGTATGCTTAGCAATTGTTTCTTCTTAGCTTTGCCTCTTACGGCTTGCTCTACTCTGCGTTTAACGTCATCTAGACCTTCATATTGGTCAACTGCTTCTATCAGCCAGTAAGCATTTGCCATAACGAGCCGACCGAGCGCACGAAATAAGCATTTAGCGCGATGTTTTCGCTTCATTTGTTCTTCAGGATCCTAATAGAATATACTACAGTTTAGATAAATGCAACATTCGATGATATGGTGACGAATTTCAAGTTAAAAATAAAGACTACCAACAATGTAGGTAAATTGAAATAATATTGTGTCGTAATAAAAGTATAAACAAAATTACCAATTCTTTCTTAGCTCCTCCACGGGAAGCCATATTAACGGGTTATAAAAAATATAATATTATTTATAAAATTCTGTATCCAAAATAATATTCGCGAAGTATGAATGTACTTTTATCAAAATATTTATTTCTAAATCAATATTTTCCACGATAATCATAAATGACAGAAAATCTAATCAAATAAGGTTCAATAACTAAATCCAAATATCTAATAATATAAAGTAAGTAAAGTATCTCAATGGCATGTAAAAGATCTAAGTTCCTCTTAGGCATAAAAGAACAAATTTTAATATTTCTAATATGAATACATAATGGATAAAAACGTCCCTCTGATGGAGAAATTAAATTATAATACCTGTAAGTAAACCCTTAATTTTGCATTGCAACTCTTCACCCATATAAATTACCAATGGAAAATGTACATAAGTATTGTGAGTGTGAGTGAAACGTCTATGTAAAGAGTTACATTGTTCAAAATGAAGTGAAATTTCATTCTTTATAAATTCATCATCATCAGCCCATATATGTTCCCACTGCTGGGACACAGGCCTCCTATGAGGGTTCAGGCCATAATCCACCACGCTGGCCAAGTGCGGGTTGGTAGATGTCACATGTCGTCGAACTTTTGATTCTCGGACATGTCGGTTTCTTCACGATGTTTTCCTTGACCGTTTTAAGCAGTGGTGATGTTATCTACATGTGCAGATAAATTGAAATATCAATTTATTTCCTGCACGCTCGCCCGGTCTCGAACCCCTACTTATCGATTTTGAAGTTCGAGGTTCTCACCTCTGAGCCACCACTGCTTTTTAAATTAATTTTTTTTGCTTTATAAATTAAATGTGGTTAAATCACAGAATTTAACTGTATTTTTTTATTAAATCTTTTTTATGTAATCATTTTAGAATACAATTTTTATTTTAAAATACATTTATCATAAATAGTCCAAAACACGAGTATTTATGTGAAGACAAGAAATAAGTAAGTCTTTTTGTCTATGGCCATATAAAATGTCATGATTTGACAATTTTTAAATTTGACAACTGCTGGGTGATTGGCAAATTAAAGCTTCTGAGGAGTATCCCGGCTATTAACAAACACTGTTTATTAATTTGTTATACCAGTTCTAAATAACAAAGCATAATGGTATTTTTCCTATACTTTGTTTTACTCAAATTCCATTCCGTTCTTAAGTTTGTGGCATTACTATAAATGTGCTTTATTCATTTCAGAGTTTCGGTCTTCCTTCGGTCAAGGTAAAGCCAGACTTCGAAAACAATGTACCCCTACACGAAGGAACTTTTGGTGTTCCCAATCCAATGGTGGCTGGACTTGCATGTACAAAAAATAAGTTAGCGGTAGCTCATCCACTACAAATATCGGAGAAAAATGTAAGAAATTGATTTTATATGAATTAGAAAATAATTGTTATTTTCTAACTTATTCAGCATTTAGTTTTACAGCAACATCTACATGATATAACCTAAACATAACTAAAATCACTGAGCATGATCATATATAAATAATGTATTATTTTTTAAAAAGATCATAATTTCACATCAATACAGATTCAATGTGTAGGCACAGCTAGCGTTAAGCTTCTTTCTCATAATTTGCTAATTTAATCCTATAAATATTTTCAGTATCATTTAAATGAAGAAAAAATGAATATGGCTATGCTTCGAAACATTCAAGGACTTCATGCTCCACTGAAATTGTCAATGGAGAAAAAGTTTTCAAGCAAGGTAAGTTTAGTCCTCATTAAGAACTGTTACTGGTTTTTATATATGTATTTTCAATATAGATTTATATTATCATAAGTTTCATGATCTCATCCGGATCATGAAACCTAAATTATCTTATATTTTTGAGTATATGTCATTATATATGAAATTGTAACATGAAAATATTGTATTTTCATATATTCTTGATAAGTGTACAAAGTTTGAATGAATTCTCTACATTAGTAAGGATGTATCAAGTCTAAATGACAGTTTCATACAAACATACACAAGTGAAGCTAATAAAACCATGTCAAAATAGCTTATGTAGCCCAAGCAAATGATACCGTGCACCAATCTTTAACAAAGCCATTGCCATAGGTTACTATGGCAAAGTGTTGAATCCTGACTAATAAAATGTGATAGATTTCATGAATAAAACACAAGTGCTTAATAGAAATACATTCATGTAAAAGAATATAACAAATTGGAAGATTTAATCACTATCTTATACCTTTAAAAGAGCAATTCTTGTATATATATATATATATAGTTGGAATCTCGGAATCGGCTCCAACGATTTTCATGAAATTTAGTATATAGGGGGTTTCGGGGGCGATAAATCGATCTAGCTAGGAATTTTTTTTAGAAAATGTCATATTCGTGTTTTATTCGTGTTTTTTTTTTCCTGACATCTATTGGTGAATAATAATACTATTTTGCGTCGTAGATAGCTGGATAACTAAAATAACACATAGGCACTTTTTATACCGATATTCCTACGGGATACGGACTTACGCGGTTTCAACCGCGGGTCACAGCTAGTGTAATATAAAACAAAGTCGCTTTCTCTGTCCCTATGTATGCTTAAATCTTTAAAACTATGCATTGCATTTTGATGGGTTTTTTTTGTATATAGATAGTAATACAAGAGGAAGCTTTATATGTATAATAATATCTATTAAACTGCTCCAAATTAACATGTACGAAGCCACAGGCAAAAGCTAGTAAAATTATTAAAGTCCTGAACATGCTCTGCCCGCTTTTAAGCGATAAGGAAAGGATTGATGACTGGAAAGAAGGAATGGACTGGTTAGGGCGAGGAGAAGGAAATAGGCCTCTGGCTCCCCCACTCACCGTATGAAACACGATAGAAAGCTATTATTTCACGCCGGTTTTCTGTGGGGGTGTGGTACTTCCCCGGCGAGCTGGCCCAATTCGTGCCGAAGCATGCTCGACTCCGGCAATAGATTGTAATGAACACATAACTCAAGAGAAATAAATTCTTTTTCAGATTGGTCGTCTACCTTTTCTTCCAAGTTCAAACTTTCAACAGAATGTCCTAACTGGAAGGTATTTGGACATTGGCTTTGAAGATATCCTGAACACTCCAGAATTGTGTGAAGTGGCCGGACAACCTCATGCTGTGGTTGAACGATCTTTAGGTTTATTGTAACACCCCTAACTTAGTGTAACAACAATTTATTCTGTATCAATTTCTAAATAAACACAAAAAACAACGCTTTTTTTTCAATAATCTTTTATTTTATTTAAAAGATCCTTAATTTTTAACGATGTCTAATATTCTTAGCTTACAAATCTTCTTTACTTCATTTATTCCAGTTTGTATTTCTTGTTCCCTTGTGTTATCATATCGCTTTTGCAATCCTTCAATTATTGATAATACCTTGTTTTCTCTTGCACAGATGATAAATGGAAATCCAAATTTCTTCTTGTATCTAGAAAAAAAAGGAAAATGAATTCCCTCGCCCCTTGCGATATGAGTATTAAATATCTATTTCACTAACCTATTTTCATAATGGACAAGTAGGCTTTCTGTGTCCTGAACAAACCAAGACATTTTTTTATCGTCCTCATCGGGAATAGAAAACCAAAGAGAGGGAAAAAAATTGAAATAAAGTTATACTACACTGATTTCCTTTGCGTATTTGTTATTGAACTAGCTATCTATGAGAGGATAGTTAAAAATTTTACAACATTAATATAAATGTCAACACCTACTAGATAGAATGTATACGTCAGTTTCGAGTGACTGGTGGCCATTTTCAAGTGCAAATAGGATTTTCAGAGTTAGAGATCATTATTAATTGCTAAGATAACACCATAATAATACTGTCACTGTACGCAAGCACTCACATATTTTTGTAACAGTGCCATCTATCATTTATATGAGTAAACATTGCAGTGCTAAACTTTTTTGCTATTACTACTGAATTATAGATGGCTCTGTATTCACTTTGAAATGTTATAAAATATCTACTAGATAGAGCCACAAATTTCTCATCCAAAACAAATAATCATTGAAATCGTAGAAAAAAAAAAATTGCATTTAGTTTAAAATTATAATTAACATTATCAAAATGATAACTTTGGAAACTAAATTATTTATTAAAATAATGAAAAATTACCTATCTATATTAAATTCCTATGTTTTTATTTAGCTACTACTTTTTAAAAACCTATGTTTTTCTTATGTCATACTTTACTAACCGTTCATTACATAAGTCGATGATAGACTTCTGTTCACTGGTGACGTCTTGAAGACCAGCACTTCTCTGCTCCTCAGTAGATTCCTTTGTGAGTGCCCCTTGAGCGGCTAATCGTCCAGCAAGGTCTGGATGAGATTGCAATATTTGTAATTTACCTGAAAGTTTATTTTTGCATTGTGTAATAAAACAGACGATTAAAAGAGCTTGGCTTGTATTCTTTGTTAAATTATAGGTAAGTTTACGGAGCGAAGTAAGGCAGGACTATAATTATTAAATAGTCCTACAATTTCCAAACATATCTCAATGCATATGGCTGATCTTAATGTAGGCTATCCTGCTGGGGAAGAAATGTAGCTATTTAGATCACAATGTTCAGGCATAAGCGCTGACACATATCCCTCTCATGGCCCCCTATCCGACTCACTGTGTGTGATGCAAGACTGACTCGACCAGAAATACCAGGACCAACACCTTCAAATTTCACGCGGCATTGGACGGGAATGGAGAAAACGGGAATGGAGAACGGTGGGTAACATTTGCCAAACAGCATTTTGTCAAATCTTGTCTATATGTTGCAATATCGAGATTCGACAACATTTTTAATGAATAATGATAGTATACAGAAAAACAAAATTTGGACATGAACGTATAGGTAGTAGGTACTTTGAGCCACAAAACTGTCTGATGTATGTACTTAAGTAGTAGAATTACTAGCCTTAAGCCGCACACAAAACTACGAATAGAAACTTTCATCTCCTTCGTCTACCCTTATTGGGCTTGATGAAAAAAAGAACTGTTTGCTGTATAATATGACATTCAACTTTTCTTTATAATTTTCTGATTTCATCCAAATCAGTGCTTTGATTGTAGATTTAAGTGGTGAAGTGTATATTTGTTACACGGACAGACTTTCGTATATTCTATAGGTATAAATATATATTTTTTTTTCGATATCTAAGGCTTGTATTTGCATTAATAGGTTACGGAGATCACGCTAATTCTGACGTCAGTTTATCTTTTAACCAAACATTGTGATGTAAGTAAGTAAAATACTGTTAAACACTAAAACTAAATCCATTCAGTTGTTTGTATCAAGTGAAGTCATAAAACTACAAAATATAATAGCTTTGAGTCCAAAATTCTTATGGATCTCGTAAATACCTACTTTCACACACATCAGCTACCGTTGCTTTGATTGATAGCTGTACCTACAAAATAGGTAGATACATACGTGGGTAGGTAGAGGCACTAATAGATTTAGTAACTAGATTGTATTGTTTAATCATTACCTACATTAATTAATTTTACCTAGAGACCATTTGTTTAATTTTATAATATCCACTAAAAAAATGTACCTAGTCTTGCCATAAATATTGTAATAAAGAAAAAAGAAAATTGTTAACTGCAAATAACATTTATTACTT